>NC_090900.1:1369400-1601399 GCF_040956055.1 Brachionichthys hirsutus | reverse complement strand
AGCTGCTGAATGGGAGCCTAATAGAGAGGAAAAACATTTAGGACATCGGGATGTCGATTCCAGTCCTAGAAGGAACGATCCAGAACGGTTCCCAGACGGAACATACCCATCGCTCAGAAGCTCAAACACAAAAACGCCCAGTGACCAGAAGTCTGCGGACGCACCGTGGCCTTTATGCAAGATGATTTCCGGCGCAATGTAGCCAGGCGTGCCGCAGAACGTCCAGGTTTTCTCACCGGCTTCCACCTTCTTCAGACATCTGGAGCCAATCTGGAAACAGACAGATGTGAAAGCATGTACGGTTTACCTTCACTGAAACCCTCAGCAGAGAAGTTGCACCAGTTTGGCGTAACCGCGCTCATCCAGAACCACGTTCCCGGGCTTGACGTCTCTGTAGACAACGCCTCGACTGTGGAGGAAGGTCAGCGCCTCCACGACACAGGCCGTGTAGAACCGGCCGCTGTATTCGTCCAAACATCCTCTGCAACGAGAAATAAATGCTTCGGAGGCAGACTCCGTCAAACCCCGATGAGTGTTCACATTTTAAAACGTAATTTCCCTTCGTCCGTATCTTGCTTACGTCTCTTTAAGTAGACTGCAGAGATCCCCACCGAGACAAGCGTCTGTCAAAACGTACAGGCGCTCGGCATCGCTGAAGGTTTTGTGCAGCCTGCCGGCGATAGAAAATGAGATTGTTTAGCCACTAGTAATCGATCCGGATTAGATTAGTGTTGAAGAGAATCGCACCTGACTAGGAATGGACAACGAGCCTCCCGCAGGACGCGCCCTTCCCTCAGGATGTGCTCCCTTTGACCTTTGTTGAGGAGCAGCTTCTTCTTTAGGACCCTCATTGCAAAAAGCCTCTCGCTGTCGGCGTTTAGTTGCACCTGACAGAGGCAGTAATCGATAGATTGCAATTATAGAAGAATGAACGTTCGAAGGAGGCGTTGTGAGCTGCAGCAGCCCTCACCAGGTCTACGTGAGCAAACTCCCCAACGGCGAGAGTGCCAACAATGTGGAAATCACTTAAGGCGGAAGACGAGAGCAGCTCCGGGTCCTTGTCTGACCTGCTCCCAGGGAAACCAGGGGTGAGCTTCTACCTTTTACCAAGCATTTTGTCGTGAGGAAATAGTGTTGAAATGCTCCTCACTCGCTTTTGGATTGCGGGACCTCACGACTGCAGTCGAGCACCGACCCATTGATGACGTCCTCGAAGCTGCTGCAAACACAGAAACGCAGGAAGGAGCTGATTTTTGAGATCCGCTTCTTTCTACTGGGATTCACTTCAAATGAAAGGATCTCCCTATTCTCCACTGACTTTCACTTTTGGAATGGACTCTACGCTGGTTTTATGGGCTTCCCTTCAACACCTTCATCTGCAGGACAAGACGCCCGGAAGGTCGACACCGGGTCACGAGTCTGTTTGAGGGCCGGACCAGAGTCCAGCAGGACGACAGGCGTAATGTAGCAGTCAGCTATTAGCGTGATAAGCTAAATGCTAATGCTATTTTCTTCATAACACAATCAGAAGCAGATCATAGATAGATAGGTAGATAGATAGATCTTACTCTCTGTCGATGGTAAAACATGTCACCTCACCAGCAGCGGTCACGTTTGCAGTCTGAACCTCATCTCTGCAGATAAAGACAATCGCGTTTTCATCAATGCACCCCAGGCAAGGAGAAAAAGAAAATGATCATCGTTCTGTAACGGGCGGCCCTTTTTTACCATCTCATTACGTTACAAGGTCCTGCACAGCTTAATTTCCTCCTTACCCCCACAGAGCCTTTTCTCCAAACCACTGATTCTCAGAGAGCTTCGAGACGACTATCTGCACCTCCTGACCTCCTTTCCTCTCCGTCACGCTCACCTTGCAAGTAAAGAGGAGGGACGCAATGGAGAGGAACGATGCAGTCAAGAGGCAAAGTCAATTGGCATCATTATAGTGCAATTACTAAAGGTACGCTGACATTTCGCACTCCACAAATCTGAATCCTCTGCTGTGGAAGCCTGATTTTATCTGTGCAGCAGGCGGGGGAGCCTCAAACTGTACCTGGCCCTTGGCGATGATGTAGAAGGTGTCTCCTGCGGCCCCTTGCTGAACGATGCAGTCGCCCTCGTTGTAGTGAACCTATGAAACATGGCAGACAGATTCAGGAGCAGAGAGCGGGATCGCATTTTTACAAAATGAACGAAACAGGTCACAGGTTAGCACCTGTGCGCTAACTGATGCAAAGCTCAAAGTAGAAGCCACAGAGGACAATCCTGTTTATGCACACATGATCTGCAGAGCTGGATTCCGGATTAGCACCTAATCCGTACCTCCTCCATGAGATCGGCTATTTTCACGATGACGTCCTCTGGGAATGACTGGAGGAAGGGAACGCTGCAGACACACAGGTGCAAAGAAGGAACAATCGCAGGTTGGAAAATGGTCAGATTTGACATCACCCCCCCCCCCCCCACCCCCCACCCCCACCGTCTCCGGGTGGCTCAGCACCTTCAGTGAGAAAGGTCATTCTGCAGCCGGCAGCATCAGCCCAGTGACCTTCTGACGCTGGAATTGAAAGCAGCTTTCCGAGAGCGTCCGTCTTGACGTTTACCTGTTCAGCAGCTCCGCTGAATGCGAACGGCTGCTGAGAGCGGCCTGCGTGAGCACGGCCCGGTAGGTCCGGCGGTCAACAACCCACAGCGTGCTGTCTGTCTGTGCTGCAGATCAGAAGTGATAAAGGTTGCATCAGCGGCGTCGAAGGTCACAAAGCGAGGCACCCAATCAAGCTCCAAGACATTGTGCCCTTTGCGATGGATGTGGACGCGTAGAATCAGCCTTCAAGAACAGCCGGGAAGCTAATCGTGGAGCAGACGGAAACTTTTAATAGCGACCCAATCTGATTTCCTCATCTATTAATTCTCTCTTTCTTTATACTAGAGCTAAATTAATAATGACCCATATTGATTGGAGAGCTGAAGCCTGGCGTTAATGGAGGATCCTTCATCTGATAAATGTGACTCATATCTCAGTTCGGCTTTTTCACGGCACCATTCTGGGCTCCGTTTGGATCCAAAAGATAAAACATTCAAATCAAAGACTCCAAAATATGCTTGGCGTCTTTTCCCGTTGTAGCCTTGCAGAAGTGGAAATCTTCTATAGGCTCTTTGAAATGTTTATTTTCGTAACCGGATTGGGTTAGTGACATTAAAAATAGTTTTGAAAACAATCCTGGTTCAAAATCTAGCGTTAACAAATGTGAGATGGAAGTTGGAACTTTGGAGATACCTTGAGTCAAGCCGTTAAACGTGAAATGCAATTCAAAATATTTGTATATTCATATAATACAGACTCTTTAATGAGGAAGAAGAAGTAGGTGGCATTCTACTTGAGGAATGGGTATGAGACAAGATGGGAATTATTAACCAGAGAGGGGGCACAGCTAATTGGAAAAACTGACTTGTCCCAAGATGTAAAAAAAAGAAATGCCCCAAAAGGAGATGAATAGAAGTAAAAAAGAAAAGAAAAGAAAAGTTGTATTGGGTTGTTTGTTTGTTTTTTCCAATCAATTTCCAACAGCCTTCATTTTCTTTGGAATCAGGTCACTTGCAAAAAAAAGCAATATCTGAGAACGCCCCCCCCCCCCCCAGGAGGATGGGAAACGATGTCGGCTTTCCCTTTTCTAAAGAACATCACATATTCTTTGGGTTAATTTATGATCCATCAGTGAAAAGAGCCATTTGCATTCATAACAACCTGTGGATGTAAGAATGCATTCAGTGGATGCTGGATTGTACGGAGACGCTGGAGACGCTGGAGTCGGACGGCTTAGTTTAGTTGTAAAGCAAGAGATGTTTAAAATTCCCCCGCATCCCTGAGAAATCCGTTTGAAGTTGCGTTGTTTCAGATCCCGAAAGACTTCGATTCTAAATTCAACAGACGTCTGACTTAGGCCACTACAAATCCACCTCGTGATATTCTCTTAAATGAGAATTATTTATACCCCCCCCCCACTGCTGTTTTTGGCTGTCAGATCTCCAGTGACGACGCCACGCAAACATAAAGCCAAGGTGTGTCGCTACCTGAGACAGAGTGGCCGTGCGTGCAGTCGTAGAGGAGCGCCAGCTCTCCGAACACGTCTTCTGGCTCCACGGTGCAAAGCTTCAGCCCGTCTTTGGTCACATCCAGCCTCCCTTCTGTTGGACGAGCACACAGCCAGTGAGGAGCTGCCTCGTGCGTTTGCTTTAAGTGTAGGAGGCTGTCGAAGGCCTTCAGGTGCCCAAGACAAACTGCACAACAACAGATATGCAATCGTCTTTGCCTCTCCCTGACGGCGACGTGAGACAAACGCTCTCGCTCGCCATCCGCTATCACGATCCGTCCCATGTCCCATCACCATGTTGGGGAGCAGCATCACCCTGCTGTCTCCTCATATTCTGGAGCTGAAGTTGAGCCCGATTTACCTTCTAAAACGTAGGCTCGAGTCCCGCTGGTCCCCTCTTGGATGACGAAGGAGCCTTGAGCGATGGAGGTGGGATACATGCAGGCTGCAATGGCTCGGATTTCTCCTTTCTCGAGGTTCTTCAACAGGTCGTTTTTCAAAAACGCTGCCTGGATCAGCCTCTGAGACCTGAGGGCATGAGAGCAGGATACCGACGTGACATTTAACAAATGCGCTATCGCTATTATCACGGGAAAATTATTATGACGTCCATTAACGCAGAGTCTTGGAGCTTTTGGCTTTTGGCGGGCAGGTTCTCGTGCTCTTACTCGTGGCTTTTGTCGCAGCTTTTGTGTGAAACCGTGGCCACGGTTGCCGTGTCCAGACAGAAGGGCTCAGAAACGACTGTTCTCCCTGCACTTCTCTGTCTGTCGGCGACGTGACCCGAGCCAGCTAGGAGGAAGGTATAATAAATGAGGTGAAAGTCTCCTCCTGACTCCTGAAATGTATCTTAAAAGCATTGTGCTGTGTACCCGCGCCGGCTGCAGAGGGTCCCGGGAGGGACGCCGTGGCTCTGTAGCGATCCAGTTCTTCCTGCAGTCTCCGGATGAGCTCATCCTTCGCATCCAACTCCAGCTCTAACTCATCTATTAGCGTATCTCGCTGGCGAAGCTCCTCGATTTTAAGTTGCAGGGCAAATTGGAGGTCGCGGAGCGTACCCATTTCCTGCAGGTAAAATAATACATTAGAATATCCCTCACTGTGCACGGATGTGCACGGAGTGCATGTGTAGATTGGCTCCAGCTACACAAGAAATATGATTCTGTCTGATTCTGTAATCTCATTTCATTCAGAGCTCGGCAGCGTCTCTCCGACCCGCCTGCTTCTTGTCCTTATATTCAGCTCTTTGTTGTATGATATATATATATATATATATATAAGTAATCCATCTGTTTTCTTTAGCTGCTTAACCTTTGTAAGATTAGTCCTTGCTGACACTGGTGGGTTACACCACGGACAAGTCGCCAGGTCATTAGAGACCTGGCAAACAACCATTCAAACACATGCTTTTACACTGGTGGAGGAAAGAAGCACCCAACATGAATGACAAATGAATCAGGTAGAATGGCTTAGACCAGATCGTTGTGTGTTTCCAGTATGCATAATTATTATTATTGCTTAAATATAATTATGCCATAATAATACTTAAACATATATTTACTATTTACTTTGTTTGATGAAATTAATTTTCAATTAGAAAAATAGAATTGTTCCGCATAACACAAGATAAGATAATAACATGTCTTTATCTTATCTTAGTACAGCGCTTGGTTTCCAGCGACATCTTCAAATGCATCGCAGGTTATGTTCACGCATTCCCTTTATTCGTCTATCGTTCCAATCCTTGTAAAAACCTTGATTAAATGTTGGTGTTGTTTTAAAACGCGCACAGTGTATATAAGAGCGTAAACGGACAAAAAAAACGATTTGGCTCTTTAATAAATGTCAAGGAGATATAACACCCCAGATAAGGATAAGGTCACAGCAGACGCGTCACGCAGTCAAACACACTTTGAGTCCCGGCAGGAATCAATCATTTTCATCTTTGCGCGTAATGCGCGCCCGGAGAAACGCGCACCCTTTAATAACCTGTATCATAAATTAACGAGTTGGTGAGAATCCGACACGTAATTTAATTTATATAATAATGTGATGTTTATGAACACAAATGCATCCTCTGTCCTGCCAAAGGATTCCGTGCTCCGTGTCACATAACGCACAAAAAGAAATCACTTACCACCTTCAGCCTGTCTGGCGGCGTGGAAGTCGCTGCCGCTTGTCCCGAAGAGGTTTGTCCTTGTTTGACAGCAGCAGACAGACGGTCCATTCAGCAGCAGACAGGTGCGCATCTCTTCTTCTATACCCGCCCCAAGTGGAAAATGCTCCACTCGGACTCCGGGCTGTCCAGGGATGGGCGCAGGCATCAAGCAATCACATGATCGGTGATATTTACTAAAGCTGCGCGCTGCATTTCCTGTGAGTGACCGGGAGACGGCAGCTCCGATACCTGTCAGGCTCCGCACCTCCGGTCTACCGATGGAGGAGAACGGGGGGGGGGGGGGTAACGGGGCAGGATGATGCTGCTGTCTGAAGGTGGGGCAGATCAAATACCCCTCAGGCCAAAATGACCCACTGACCCAGTTTCTGGATCGGTTCAGTCTGATTCAGTTCGACTGGACCCCGACCCAGAAACGGAGAGGACCCGGGTCCGGAAGGAAAAGCTGGTTCCGAAGTAATAATCACGTTTATTGCCAATACTGTAGTCCAATCAGCTCTTTCAGTCTAACTCAGGGGTCCACATTTGGCCCGCCCCCCTGAACAATCCCAGATAAAAAAATAAAATAAAAAAATAATTTTTTTTTTTTTTTTTTCCTTTCCATACAACATGAGTCGCCGGTGGGGGGGTCAATAATTGTATGGGCTGCATTTAAGAGGGGTCATTAATTCAATATTTTGTTTCCTAAAAATAATATTGATAGTGGAGAATATATTAATATTCTGAAGAAAAGCATTCTTCCTTTTGTTTGGGACAATTTTAATGATGATCACATACGACCAGGAAGGTAATGTTCCATGGACCTTTTTTCTGTGAGGAACCCGGAAAGGGCTATTTGGTTATTTTATTAATAGTGTTATATTTATTTCCTGACTTTTTTTCTGTGAAGAAAGGGTTATTTGGTTATTATTTACTTTATTAATAGTGTAATAATATAATATATATATATATATATATGTATAATAATAATAAATATTATTTATTGTATTATTTGGTTATTTGGTGGCTGTCTGGAAAACAATAAATGTTTAGCCCCCCCCCCCCCCCCCCCCCTGCCATCGTCACACTTTTCCTGTACAAACTGACCCCGGCCCTCCATCAGAGAAGGGAGACGTTATGTGGGCCTTACAGGAAAAAGTTTGGGGACCCCTGGTCTAACTCGTCTTTGACTCAGTTTGAACACACCTCTGAAATTGTAACTTTACACGGAGGATTGAGATCAAGCGGTTTTACTATTTTCTCTGGAGAACCTGTGAAATCGTCACGGATCTGTTTCAGTGCGTAAACCAGGCATCGGGTTCTCTGACATGTTTTATATGGTTTGGCAGCACTAGCTGTCCCAATGAAAATCCACTACACTGATAGATAGTACAAGGTCAGGATGATGTCAGAATGAACAGCGCCTTCTGCAGCACTGGAGGACACCTGCAGGTCACAGGCAACGAGCATGAGAAGAAAAGGATGTGTTTGCATGGAAATATATTCACACACGCGACAAACACTCATTAGAATTGATACAGATATTTTGATCAGCATGTTAAATTAATTTATTATTATAGCATTCATTCATATTTAACCAAGAAGCCCTCTGATGAGTGTGTTCTCGTTTTTTTGTTTTGAGACTTCAGCATTTAAAATGAGATTGTTTGTTTGTAAATGGGAATCAAGATCAGAGTTTTCTTGGGACCATGTTTGTGATGAAATTGCTGCCATGCTGTGTTAGTGTGTCTTTGATGTATACTATTGTCTTTGATGTAACGTGTCATACTATTGTCTTTGATGGTGGCGGGGGGGGGTGCACATCAAAGGGTTACCTATTGATGTGTATGGTGATATTCCACTTTGATGTGCTGTTGAAGTCATCTGGAGGAAACCTATATATACAAACACACGAACACTCTCAGGTATCTACCAAAGATCAATGACAATTACAGAGATGCAAGCATCACCACAGAACTCCGAGGACAAGGCTCTGGCCCTCCATGCACAATCCACTTTACAGCTCGGTGAGCTTTTCACAGGATTCCTTGGGAATCTCACCAAGGAAGAGTGGGAGGGTCTTCAGTCAGGGACCGTTGATCCGAATACTGACGCACAGCTTGGGAATTTGTTCACAGATTTAGTTCAAGTCGTAACTGATGATGTGCGTCAAGCAGTTCTGGAAAAAGCTCCAGAACTGCTTGAAAAGATTCCCAGTTCTCCCCTGAAAGCAAAAACGTCAAGGACCGGCTTTGCTGTTGCACACCAGCAAGTCCAGGAAGCGCTGGAAGACGTGATTCCACCGGTCCTTGCCTTTACAATGGGTGTTCCAGAGGTCGTTGAGGTCATGACACCGTATGAAATGTCACGGCTTTTATCCAACGAGGTGATGAAGAGCTTATGCTCTTCGTCACACAGCAGCCCCGTAAAAACTGCGAACACGCCGGAAGCAAGTGAGCCGCATGTCTTCAAAAATCCCGGGAACAATTGGTTGAGGATACTGCTGCACTTCAAGGTGCTCCTCCAGAGATTTGCACCCAAGGTCCGCAAATTCCTCTGCAGGAAGAAAGCGAAGGAAGTGCCGGCAGTGACTGTGGGAGATTTTATTCCTCCAGACGACGTGCGATGTTCCATTAAAAATGCCGCCGATGCCGTCGTCCAAGGCATAGAAAGTACCGATTTTAAAAGGGAAAATGTCGTCTGTGAACCCACAGAAAGGAAAAAGGAAATTCTTCCAGAGCCACCAGAGGCCCCGGCCATCATGGAAGGGGTGCCTTTGGTGCCTGTGGAAGAGGAAGATCTCCCCACTGAAGAGAGGTGTGACGTCCAAACAGCAGCGTCGCCTGAAGACTTGGAGAAGCGGTGCCGCTGGATTATCACAGTGCTCTTCTCAAGGATCTTCCAGGGGACGAACGTTGACATAACGGACATGATGGAAATGACCGAGCTGATGACGAGTCTGTTAGTCGCCAGGATGCAGGAGTCGAGCATCTCTCTGGAGATGAACCTGAAACAGGTCAAAGAGCTCGCCAAAGCTGTCCATAAGAAGCTCTGCAAACTGATGGACGACACATGGACAGTCTGCATGACCCTGATGGGGAAGAAAGTGCCAATTTACACGCTGGTCGTCGACATGCTGGTGACACGTCTGGAGAAGACAAAGAAACAGAAGAGCAACGCTTTTGTTCGGGTCTTCAGGTCTTTCTGTGGCCTCTTTCGGAGGTCAAAGAAATCCGAAGACCCATCCAAGTCTTTTCGGTGAGACAATCAGGTCCGTGTACCCCGGCCCCCCACGCCTTGCAGGTCATAGGTGTTGCAGCACCTATCACCGCTGGCTGTGGGCGAGCGGCGGGGGTGCACCCTGAACATGTCGCCACACATACTGTATTGACAATTTAGAGCGATAAAATTCACAAACATAAATGAATTATTGAATAAAAATTAGAAAATGTCTATCTTTGTCTTGTCTATTATATTGATGGTGTAAATATTTACATGAATCTTCAACAAGAAAAAAAAAGTCTTGTACTGTATCTTTATTAACTATTTGTAGTCCTGGAGTCCACTTCATTAACTATTTGTAGTCCTGGAGTCCATTTTATTAACTATTTGTAGTCCTGGAGTCCACTTTACTAACTATTTGTAGTCCTGGAGTCCATTTTATTAACTATTTGTAGTCCTGGAGTCCATTTTATTAACTATTTGTAGTCCTGGAGTCCACTTCAGTCTCCAGCGACTTTGTCTTTGTTAGAAACGACTAGCGTTGTGTAACATTTAACATGGGAGAGGGCGGGACTTCCCCTTCTACTTTGTCCAATCGACGAGCGCCCCTTTCAGCCACATGACGTTGCTCCAAAAGTTCATTTTGTGAATAAATCACAGTGTGAACGCAGACCTTTCAGCGAATTATAAATGCAGGAGTTTGCTCCCAAAGGAACCGAGTCCTCTTGGTGCAGTGTGAAAGCACCCCTAAAGAGGCTCAGATGCATCCATCCATCCATCCATCCAACAACCATCCTTGGAGACGAGAGGTTCCAGACCATCAGAAGGTTCTAGCTTAACCTCTAATAAATAATCCCGGCCCTCCTGAACAAAGACGAGCGGAACCGGACGTGACTCAATAATCCATGTTTTTCAGTTTATAGAGAACATTAAACTTCCAGCATTTTAATTCTTCCATATTTTTTCCCGGTTTTGACACGAAATACATTTTACATATATTTTGATATTTAGTGACTATTAGTTTAGTTAAAATATCAAAATTAAACTCTATCCTAATTAATAATGTCCAACTATGTACATAAATAAACGCATTTGAAAAAAAAAATATGGTGTAAGGTTATTTTGTATTTTGTAAGGAAAAAATCAACGGTTTGTAAGGCCATGGAGCCTTGGAGGTTGACAGGTATGGATCAGTGGAGACAATTCGGAGAGGCTGCAAAACGCTGAATCCCAAATGGGTCAGGGGGTTTATAGCGGGAATTTATGAGCCCTGGAGGGGGGGGGGGGCAATGAGCAATGAAGCTTTAGAGTTAAAAACGATTAGAAGTAACTATGAAGTGCATATACACTAAGTATTAACAATGTCAGGCTTGAATAGTTCAAATAAATTGTGATTTTCTTTCTTTTTCGGGCACACTCGCCTCCTCGGCTATTACACTTTCCAACCGCTTGGTGGCAGTAAGTGCGTCACCCGAGAGCAGCAGCATCTCAAATCGGTCGGAGAAGAAGATGGGCAGTTGAAGACAGGAAGCCGTGTGTGGCTGTATGAGGCTAGCCAAAAAATAACGCTACTGGTGTGGGTTTTGTTGACTAGCATTTGAAGTTGTTGTTGTGTTTCTGTGTTTTGTTCAGTAAATCGTCAAAAAAATGATCCTTACAGTGAAACCGCTTCAAGGAAAAGAATGCAGTGTGCAGGTGAGTTAAGCACCACCGTGTGGGCTAATTGCTAATCGCTATCTCTCGGCGCTAGCCTTTGTAAGCAAGCTAGCTAGCTATGAGTTTACGCCGGTAGTTCTGTCGCAAGCCCAGCGAGGCTAACTTCGTGCTTAGATAAAAGATATGAAGGATCAAAGACCTTATCGTTTTGGAAGCCTGAACAGAGCTAGCGACATTTACATATCGATCTTTTGTGTACCGGCGTTACTGTGGCTAACAGCTAGCATCATTCTTGGATGTTTTCATCACGTTACTTCCTGATTACTTTCAATCACATGTAGTGTGCGCTCTGTAAATCCTTATTTGGTAATTCTAGACTCAATACTTGATTGACAGCACAAGTCTGACTTTATCTCTTATGGATAAAATGATAACATAAATATTCAAAGTTGAACTATGACTGGCCACAAATGTTTTCACAAGCCTATAGTATGAGTAGTATGAAGAACTGCAAACTTTATCAGCATTGTATGTATGTGTAGGAACTGTGATCATTTTAATGTGACCAGGATGTACAAAAGCGTTGTGTTAATCAATGAGGAAGTAGCTCACATACAAATAGATCTATTATAATGATTTGTCAGAAGGTTGTTGGTAAATTAATGTCTTTTAAAATGTGGCGGCAATCGTGAGCTCAAAGTGTTTCTAAATTTCCCCTTAAAAATAAAAATCAGTCTTAATTACACTCTAAAAATGCACATTTCCAGTTTTGGGATTAATACAGTTTATCTAATCTAATATTTGTTACCAGCCATATGTGCATTGAGATAAGTAACATGATCACACTAGAATGAGGTGTTTAAGGGACCATTTCAAGCGATAAAGGTGCATAATTCACTTGTGCTTAGGATTTTCCCTTTACTTGTGCATTTATTATGTAAACCTGACGCAATTTGAGGATTTCTGAGTGGCTGCACTCTTGCAATTTGAATACTCTTATACCGAAAAGAAGAGATGAATGCTTGCCAAATTTGACTGCAGTGCTGCTCACTGTGACTTTTTCCATCATCTCATTGATTTTCCAGGTGACTGAAGATGAAATGGTCTCCACGGTGAAGGAGCTTGTGTCCGAACACCTCAACATACCAGCAAACCAGCAGCGGTTGCTGTATAAAGGGAAAGCTCTTGCAGGTAGCTTCACAGTCTCTGTACATAAAACTAGTTGCATTGATCGACCGTTTAATTTTCCAAATGAATCAAATATGTACGTTTGCGTTGGTTGCATGCTGTCCTGCCTTCCTCAGATGAGCACAGACTGAGTGATTACTCCATTGGGCCTGAGGCAAAATTGAATCTTGTAATCCGTCCGGTGGGAGAGAGGACTGGAGCGCCGGGGACGGTGGCCGGCAGCAGCGGCAGCACTCAGGGAAGAGTGTGGCAGACTGTGTCCACTATCCTGGCAAGACACTTCAGTCCTGCAGATGCAGCAAAAGTGCACGAGCAGCTTATTAAGGTATTTCAATGTTATATTTATTTAAATATTTTTAACTTATTATATTTGACCTGTGGATAATTACAATTTCTGAATTGCAAAACTTACCGGTAATTAATTTGATGTTTTGCTGCCGGTGGAGGAATCAAATTCCAATTTAAAAACTATCAGCTGAATTATTAATGTTAAGGGACATGATGAGGTTTTTTTTTGTTTTTTTTAATCTAATCAATGTTTGCTAATTTTATTCAACACAAACCTGATTGTTTGTCCTGTTCTGAGCTGAGTGGTGGTCAGTTCTTGAATCAAATATATAATTGTTTATAATTACAGCGTGAAGCATTATGGTTGGGTGTCTGGACGTTGCAGGCCATCCTTTAGATTTGACAGTGGTATTTATGATATGGTCATAACATGGAAACTCGTTGCTGATAAATGAAAATGCAAAGTGTGCGCGTGAAAAAGATCCATTTAAAGTTATCTCCTCACAAATAACGGCGTTAGATCCAGCAGATGTGTTTCGCTTGCTGTCCTTAATTCTAATTTTTGTTTTCCTTTCAAGGATTATGAACGTTCACTTCGACAGCTTAGTCTCGACGACATTGAGCGCTTGGGGGGAAGGCTGCTTCACCCTGAAGTCGAGGGCGTGGATACGTCATACATGGACTAAAACGAATGCCCAGCTGGAGGCTGCTTGTTGTGATTGTATTTTGTGCTCGGTAACAAGAGGTACATGCGGAGGTGAGAGCGTCGGGCACGTCCGTTGTCTTGCAGGGGCCCGGCTCAGTGAGCGCTGATGGCACTTGGCTGTCGATCATCACAACAGCAGGGCTGTCTTTTCTGTGACCATCGGACTTGGATAAGGAAACCTCTTTTTGAATTGATCCTCATTGATCATGTGGTCATTACACAAGACCTGATTGCATAATATTTGAATACAATGGCTTCATTCATCTGTTGGAGTTCACGTGATCGCCGGCTCTCCAGAGGGAGGCTCCTTGTATCTGCTTCAGATTATGGCTGAGTGTGATTGCATCATTTTAACAGTAATACATGTTTTTTTGTTTTTTTCTGCAACTCACTGATATTATTTGTATGATTTTGTAAATAACATGTTTATATATACAAACATTAAAACAGTGGAGACATTTTTTTCTTGTTTAATTTCATTTTATGTGCTGATAATTTTGTGAAAAGCTTTAAAAATAGTGCGAGGATTCATCGTCAGTATTAAAGTATGATCTATGAATACAGGGCGGGATCAAGCGCCACGTCAGTCCGCGTTGACCAATCGGCTGACGCTAACCTCGCAATATAGATTTTTATGACCAATGAGATCGACGCAGAGTAAAGTGGGCGTCGCCTGGGAAGTAACCTGAGGGTTCTGTCTTTTGGTTCTGGTATTGATGCTCACCAGTTTGTCGTGTGAACAATGGCGGGCGGATTCATCGGATGAGGGGAGATGCCATCTTTTTAATCATCAGTAAGCACCGTTTGGTCCTGCAAGCTAATTAGCGTTAGCACAGCTTAGCATCTTTCTTCTTCTTTCTAGCTGTAGCGTGCTAACATTAGCTCATAACAGCAAGCCCCTTCGTGTTGTGCGACAGCGTCGTGTGTTTCCTTGTGATTTAAACAGCGGGATTACGCAGGGATCGGCTGGGATTCCCTTCAGCGCGTAATCCGGTGCGACGTCGGTGAAACGGATCCTCGGGCGGTAGCGACACGCCTCTCTCATCAGGACCACCGCGCTGCGACCAAGCTGCTTCCGGCTTGTTTTATTACTCAGGAGAATAGCCGTGTTTTATTTTTTGCTAGCTCGCATCCGTTTTTATTCGTCATTTCCGGCCGTTTCCTTCTGATTCCAAGCAGATGTTTTTGATGTTTTGACCGGGATTTAAACCGACAACCCCAGATGACTGACTTTAAAGCTGCTTGTGCCGCATCACAAGAAGTTTAAAACGCATCTATCTATGCGTGGGTACTGTATATGTGCATGTACGTGTGTGTGTGTGTGTGTGTGTCTTTGTTTTTTATCTCACAAGCATCTTTAGTGCTCTCTGACGTGGATCAAACAATTATTTATTTTATAAACCCGATTGAACCTACAGAAAATAACAACCGCAAAAGACAGAGGTTAACAAATAGTGGAGTTATATATAAATGATGTCCTGAGGGTATTTTTAGGAAGTATTTTATATGCTAAATGATGTCCTGGGGGTATTTGTAGGAAGTATTTTATATGCTAAATGATGTCCTGGGGGTATTTGTAGGAAGTATTTTATATGCTAAATGATGTCCTGGGGGTATTTGTAGGAAGTATTTTATATGCTAAATGATGTCCTGAGGGTATTTTTAGGAAGTATTTTATATGCTAAATGATGTCCTGGGGGTATTTGTAGGAAGTATTTTATATGCTAAATGATGTCCTGGGGGTATTTTTAGGAAGTATTTTAGCTTCGGGCTCTGTGTGGAACCTCACAAACAGCTCTGCGGCTGCGTTTCAGCAGCATCTGGGACGCCACCTGAGGTTCCGGCCCAACGGCGGCGTGTGCCGCAGCACCGCCCCGGCCTCTGGAGGAAGCCGGTAGAAATGCCGAAGCCGGACGCAGCTGCTGCGAGTTGTGCTGCCGTCGCTCTTTTATTTCGTATTGATCAGGTGCGGTCGCAGTTATTCCTGCTTAATGTTTTGTGTTTTCCGTAAACGCCCCCCCCCTAGTCTGCTGTATTCCCATCTGTACCCATCCTGTTTGTGTCCGTTCAGTAAGAGTCCCTCGCGCTGGGAGAATGGAGGCCCTCGTTCCCACCATCAACCGGCTGCAGGAGGTCTTTCTCACCGTGGGTGCGGAGATCGTGCAGCTGCCCCAGATAGTCGTGGTCGGATGTCAGGTCAAACAATTAAATGCTTCATCGTAAACGTAATGATTGTTGAGTTTGTGCTTCGATGGTTGGCGTGTCTGCAGCGCTCCCCGATGGGAACCCCCCCCTGTCGGTTCTGACCTGCTTTTGTTATGTGCCGATGCAGAGCAGCGGAAAGAGCTCCGTGCTGGAGAGCCTGGTCGGACGGGACTTCTTGCCTCGAGGGTCGGGGGTCGTGACCCGACGGCCCCTCGTGTTGCAGCTCATTAACGTCGCCCCTCTGCAGGAGAGACTGCAGCTCGGGAGCGGTGGCCATGCATTTATTCATATTCCACACAGGAGGGAGGGGCGCTTGTTTTGATGTGATTTGAAAGCACAATCGAGTTTCGGTCCAGCTATGATAAGATAACAATATTAAAGCACAGCGGCATTGTTTTTTTTGTTTGTCGTCATGGCGACCGCATGCAGTGGAAAGTTATCTGTCTGTGTTTGAGCCTTTCGCTAACACGCAGTCTTCCTCGCTCTTCTCCTCTTCTTATTCGCTTCCTCTTCAGGCAACGATGTGAAGAAAACCCCCCAAAGCAGCTTCCCAGGTCTCTGTTTCTGTTTCGACGGTCTGCGTGGAGATTGTTTCGTCTCACCGTGTCTTTTGTCATAGCTCTGCTTTCATCTCCATCCTTCAGTCGAGCCCGACAGAAGTCTATCGTTGCAATCTCACCTTTCATTTCCTCTCCCAAAATTGTTGGCTGAAAAAGAAGCGTCTGCAGAATCGTTGCACTCACGCACTCGTCTCCATTCATCCAGGTGTCAGAGCTGAAGAATGGGGCACGTTCCTGCACTGCAAGAACCAGGTACATTGACCCGAAAGCCTGGCGCGGCGTGCGTCGCGCCCCCTCCTGTATTAGAAGGCGACGCTTTAATCTCTCTCTGACAGATCTTCACAGATTTTCAGGAAATTCGCCGGGAGATCGAAGCCGAGACCGAACGCAGTTCTGGCAACAACAAGGTGAACAGAAAGCCCCGGTGTAAGCGCAGCGATGCCTTAAATGGATTTATTTTACACTGCCCCCCCCCCCCCTTTCCCCCTTTCTTTTAAACCCTTCAGGGAATCACTTCTGAGCCCATATATCTGAAGCTTTATTCCCCCAGAGTCCTCAGTCTCAGCCTGGTCGATCTACCTGGAATCACTAAGGTAAGACTTTCAAATCTCCGGATGGCGATTGACGCCGGTTCCCATTGGGGGGGGTACTTCCAGTAACACCTGGCTGCTCGTCTTTGTGGCCTCAGGTTCCTGTCGGGGACCAGCCGGAGGATATCGAGGCGCAGGTACAGGAGATGATCTTGTCGTTCATCTCCAACCCAAACGCCCTCATCCTCGCCGTGTCCCCTGCCAACTCCGACTTGGCCACCTCCGATGCGCTGAAATTGGCTCGCGAGGTCGATCCAGACGGTAGGACACTAAGATTCCAGCTGCTCTCGCCTTAAAGTGCAAGTTGCTCTAGATCTAGAATATCCGGGACCACCAGAACCTTAGTTTCTCTTTCTCGATATAAATGTCGACAACTTTCGAGTTTATCGACTTTTTGTCTGCCCTTTAAAGATATAATGAGACATCCGTCCGTGTGTCTTGCAGGCCGTCGAACGCTGCTGGTTGTCAGTAAGCTGGACCTGATGGACGCCGGGACGGACGCCCTGGAGGTCCTTCTGGGTCGAGTCATTCCAATCAGACTCGGGATCATTGGGGTGGCTAACAGGTTGGCTCCAGCTTCACCATGCATGATTTCCTGCTATAGCAGGAAATCATGCATGGATGTCAGCGATAAAAGACAAATCCTTTTTAAATCGCTTTGGATTTACGCCACGAATCACATCACAAGTTCTCCATCGATTTAAGAGGTAATTTTGCAATTCTGGGAAAGCATAAAGCATTATTTAAAACGCACGACCTGCACAGTAATTTCTAAACTGAACAGGAAATGTGTATTTCATGGATTAGAAAAGATCACACAGATGTTTTTATTTCGGGTCTTCATCCCTCCATTCCCCCGATCACCTCGCCGCCCTCCCAGCCTCGCTCTCTGATTGATGCTCTTTCCAGGAGCCAGCATGACATCAACACCCAGAAGACGCTGGAGCATTCGATGAAGGATGAGCACGCTTTCCTGCAGCGCCACTACCCCTCCCTCGCCTCCCGCGCCGGCTCGCGCTACCTGGCCAGAGCCCTGAGCAGGCTGCTCATGCGCCACATCCGGGACTGCCTGCCGGACCTCAAAGCCCGGGTGGCCGTGCTGAGCGGCCAGTACCAGGCCCGGCTCAGCGGCTACGGCCAGCCGGTGGAGGACCACGGCGCCACCCTGCTGCAGATCGTCACCAAGTTCGCCAGCGATTACTGCAACACCATCGAGGGAACCGGCAGATACATCCAGACCTCGGAGCTGTGAGTCGGTCTTTGTGTCCATATGCAGCTCGAACGCGCTGCCTCCGTGCCGCGGCTGAACCTGTCTGTCCTACAGCTGCGGCGGCGCCCGGATCTGTTACATATTCCACGAGACCTTCGGTCGCACTTTGCAGTCCATCGACCCCCTCGGGGGTCTGAGCGAGCTGGATATCCTCACCGCCATCCGCAATGCCACGGTGAGCCTCTCCTGGCTTCGAGCCACGCAAATGGCTTCATCCCAATTCTGGTGGCGCTCTCTGCATCGGTAGGAATAGAGCAGGTAAATAATGGAGCCGTGTGTGTGTGTGTGTGTGTGTGTGCCATTCGCCTGCAGGGTCCGCGGCCGGCGCTCTTTGTGCCCGAGGTGTCATTTGAGTTATTGGTGAAGCGGCAAATGAAGCGGCTGGAGGAGCCCAGCCTGCGCTGCGTGGAGCTCGTCCACGAGGAGCTGCAGAGGATCATCCAGCACTGCTGCTCCTTCAGCACGCAGGTGAGCCGCCCGCCGGGGCCGCCGGAGACAGCGGCGCCGTAACAAAGTGTGTCTTTACGTTTTGGAAGGAGCTTCTGCGATTCCCCAAGCTGCACGACGCCATTGTCGAAGTGGTGACCGGGTTACTCAGGAAGCGCTTGCCAGTTACCAACGAGATGGTAATCCGGAGCGTCGCTCATCACCGATCCCGTGGGCGAATCCCGTTGTCGTTTTTATTTTATTTTATTTTTTGCTTCTCTTTCCCTTCAGGTGCACAATCTAGTAGCGATCGAGCTGGCGTACATCAACACCAAGCATCCCGATTTCACAGATGCGGGGCAGGTCTCGGCCTCCGTCAACAGTGAGCAGGGGGGGCGGTGTCCCTCGCAGCAGGTAGTCTGTTCTATCCCGTTTATCCTGCCAGGGTTGTGCACTGTAAAACCTTAACCATTGGGTTTCACTTCAAACGTTTCCCTTTTGACGTTTGTCGTGAAATTCCGGCTTTGACCATCTGACTTCCTTGGATCCCTCGCCGTCAGGCGGAGGCGCTCGACGGAGTGAAGCGTTGGAAGGATGGGAACGCTCCAGCTGCCGGCTTCGGAAGCCCCGGCCGAGGCCAGGCCGTTAGCTTCCCGGACACGGCGAGTGGCGGGACAACGAGTCGGAGGGAACGCTTAGCGAATCCATCGCAGACCGTCCATATGTTGCTTTTCCCTTTTCCCCTCTTTCCCAGGCGGCGCCGGGGTCCCGCAAGCTGAGCAGCAGGGAGCGGCGGGACTGTGAGGTCATCCAGCGCCTCATCAAGTGCTACTTCCTCATCGTCCGTAAAAGCATCCAAGACAGGTTTGGCTGGATCTAGTGTCCATATCACCGGGGGGGTGGGGGGGGGGGGGGCACGCAGCTGCTGCTGCTGCTGATGCACATTCTGTGTTTTTCCACAGCGTGCCCAAGACAGTGATGCACTTCCTGGTGAATTTCGTGAAGGAGCGGCTGCAGAGCGAGCTGGTGGGTCAGCTGTACAAGCAGCGGCTGCTGCAGGAGCTGCTCGCCGAGCCGCAGGACACGGCGCAGCAGCGGGCCGAGGTCGCGCAAACGCTGGAGGTAAAAATGGGCTCATCAAGACTCCTCCTTCCATTGTTCTGCTTTAGAGGGCTGAGATTTACCCGCCTCTCCGCTTCTCCCTCCCCAGGCGCTCCAAAGAGCCAACGGCGTCATCTCGGAGATCCGGGAGACTCATCTGTGGTAGCCGGAGGAAGCGAACCGGCGGTCACGGCACGTTGATGAGCGACACACTGGGGGGTGTCGCTTTTCACCGTGAACGCCGTTTAGCGGCGGAAACGAACTCAACACAGGCCGAACGCGCCGTTGCAGAGTCGCCGTGAGAAAGGCGGAGCCGTGAGCGACATCTTCTTGCGTGAAATGTTTGTTTCGTGCTGGAAACGTAAAGAAAGAAATATGAACAACGGGCTCCCCCGTTAGCCCGTTAGCAGGCGCTCCATTTGTGTGCGATTCCTTGACTCTAAAGCTCCAGACGTGGAAACGACGTGACAATCCGACCCTATCTGTGCTGCAATGCGTGAGGAAGTCGATCGGATTACCCCCCCCCCCCCCCCAGCCCTGTAATGAGGATTCCCGTCAGGTTTATTTTCCAGGGTCGCGTTTCTCCTTCATCCCATTCATTATGCGTCTGAGTCGGCGTGTTTTTCTTCTGATGGGCAGCCAGCATGAAGAACATCTCCGGTGCGTAGAAGCCGTTAATGGATGGAAATATTCAGGAAGTTACATCATAACAACCATCGACTAAAAAATGCCCCCCGCCCCCCCTCGGTGTGCAGATATCTTCTGAATGAAGCAAATAATAAATATACATTTATACGTGTGTCTCTGTGGGACCGTCCTGCCGTCAGGGAGCGAGCGCATGTGCATGTGCATGTGTGTGTGTGTGTGTGTGTGTGCGCGTTTTGCATTCATCATGCGTCGGCGGCCTCCGACTTCCTGCCTGCTGATATCTGTGATGCGTGTTTTGTGGATCTGAACCTGTTGAGGTGGAGACTAGAGATTAAACTCCTGGATGTTATTGACGACTGGCGTCTGGAATAATCGATCGCTGGCAGAAGTTCCTTCCCCACAGTAGCGGAACAATAGAAGTGATTACACTCAATGTGCTTCGCTGTATTGATCCTGCATTAGTGCCTGGAAAGAAGTGTGTGAATCCATGGCAGCGGCGCCGACAGGATGAAAGACACCCCCCCACCCCCACCCCCGATATCGACATGGGGTCCCGGACTCCAAAGCTCCAGAGCAGGATGAAATGCTTCAGCGTCATCTGCTCCCATTTAGATGATTTATGTCAATGCAATCCAACTTAAAGCTGAAGGGGGGGGGCAGGAAGTGGGGGTGATGGATGAGTTGAACGCTGCTCATTAAGGGTGAGCCAGGGTTCTATGGTCCAGGTGAACAAGGGGGAGGCGGCTGTATTCACAAAATATGAGTGGTGCACATCTAAGTGCATCCACAGCCGGGGGGGTGGGGGGGGGGGGGTCATCCCACAAAGAGAAACTAAAACTGTCACCTGTCACTTCAGGTGATTCTTTAGATTGCGTGTACTTTGCGTCCCACCGGCAGCCACACATTCTGAACACCCTCCTGGTAACACACCACCCACTGAGACCGGACCGTACCATCTCTGACAGGCAGGGAGGGGGGCTCTGCTGCAGCATCAGGACCACCGCATCCTGCCGCTCAGATAGAAATCAGCTGAATTTAAACCGAACATATTCCAATCAACGCCTGAGACCCCCCCCGCGGGGCTCTCCTGCCCCCCCACCCGGGTTTATGCAGCGCTTTGAGGTGCGTCCTTCCTCTCCTCCTCGTCTCTCCTCCGCTCTTGAGCCAGTCAGCGGAGCGAGCCGAACAAAGCCATTGGAGTGAGAGAGGGGGGGTGAGAGAGGAGCTCCGGGGAAGAAATGTCGCTGACTGTCGCCTGGACAACCGGGTAAGAGAGTGGGGGGGGATGGGGGGGGGGGAGAGAGAGAAAGAGAGAAGGACATAAAGGGGAAGGAAACAACACGTTAACTGAGATTAGAGGATTCCTTGAGAGAGAGAGGGGGGGGGGGGGTCCTTTTGGTTTCTCTCTCTCTCTCTCTCTCTTTCTTTCATTGAGTTGTTAAAACATGGCACTAAAGCTGTGCGTGATTTCTCCCCACGCCAGATCACGGAGGGGATGAAGCCGCGGCGCACAAGTTCGGCGCGTCACGAGTGGAGCCGGCAGGCCTGAACGCTCCACCTGTAACCCCCCCCCAGGTAAGTGCAACATCACACCGCAAGCGGAGTCATTTCATGGAGAAATAGAGAAAGTAAAACCAAATCAATAATCAGCTGCGGCGGCGCGCACGCGCATTGTTGATCAGAGTCACTAAGTTTGCGTGAAACAGGGTCCGTCTCGCGTTGAAGATGCTTTCCAGACAAAGAGAACTTCATTTATTCCATCTTTATGCAGGAGAGTGAGATCAATTCCACGGCGCGGGCCCCCCCCGGGACGCTCCACGCACCGCGCGTGTCGGGATGAATTCAGGGACAATGAGAAAATGCGCATCGTTGCTTGGTGCAAATAGACGTGGAGAGTTTGACTCCGGATTCACAGACGTGCACGTCCGCTGCAAACATACCGCCGGCGCGTGCGTGAGGAAAGCAACGCTGGTGCTGAAATCAATGCTGACTTTACAACAGGCTGCATGTGTGTGTGTGTGTGGCGCGGGAGGCAGCGTGCATGTGATATCCATATGGATGAGACGGTTTTATTTTTAGCCGCCATGGGATGAAGGTTAGAAATCAGTCACCTTGGTCGACAAGAGGAGATTGAAGGGATGAGGAGGAGGAGGAGGAGGAGGAGGATGAAGAGGATTACAGGTGATGGGTTCAGGCTCCCAGCAGGCGCGGTTAAAATAACACGCTCTGGTGGGAGAGTTGATGGTTCCACCCCATAGCTCCCTCCAGCAAGGCAGGTGAGCCCGCCCACATGGCTCCGTGCTGCGCAACACGACCCTTCATGATGCTGCTGCTCCGCGCTTTAATAAAATAAAAATAAAATACATTTAAAGTAAAGCTGCACAGAAAGTTGAAAATTGAGTTTTCCGTGAGGGAAAGTGGGGGGCATCCAATCCACGGTCACGCCACAGGCCCAGCGCAAGAGCAAGGTTCGATAGTGGGAGCCAATAAATGCGGGAATAGATGCGCGCCATGGGCGTTACGCACCAAGAACCTCCACAGAGCCGCAGGGGAGCAGCGCGGTGAAGAGAAGCAGGAAGCCAAATGAGAATATCTTTAAATCCACCGTGTACCTAATCCGGAATGAACAATTCTGCAGGTTGTAAACACATTAGTTCTACCGCGCAGCTCCACGCACGCAGCTCCACGCACGCAGCTGTTCACCGCACACAATCATGAGACGCTGCAATGTTCCCGGAAGCGCAGCGGCGTCAGACTCATCAGAGGAGGACGCGTCCCCGAGGCGGCGCGTAATTTGCCTCGCTGTGCCTGCGCGCTGCATGTTCCGGGCACGCAGCCGGTGACGGAGGCTCGGCTCGAGGCGCGTGTGCGCGTGCGTGTCTCTAACGAGTTCCCATCACCGTCACACTTTGAGGCATGAGGTTGAACTTCCCTCCTCTGCGTTCCCAACAGGTGTCGGCATGGACGTGGAGGATGAGCCGCTGTTGTTTCAGAGCAGCTGGGGAACGGAGGACAATGAGGAGGAGGAGGAGGAGGATGGAGGTGCACGCGCACGCGCAACGGAGCGGAGATGTCTCTCCGGTCCGTGGAGGGCGGTCGGGTGGATGTACACGCAGCCTTGCGCCAGCGGCGTGATTCTAGGGGTCGTAGTCCTGCTGCCGTGCGCGCTCTTTGCCTACATGCTCCTCTACTGCCCCCCTCTGGACATAGACCTCTCCTACAGTGCCTTTGAGGTTCACAGCCACTTCTCCGCCGAGCGTTTCGACGCGCTCACCATCGCGGTGAAGACCCAGCTGGGATCCTGGGACAGACGCAGGCGGGACTCGGACGAGGGCGAGTCTGAGGCCTTGCGGGGGCTTCTGTTGGAGGAGCTGGGGGGCCGACAGGGAGCGATCAACGGGACAGATAACGCTCCTCCTGGGTTGGGTTTGGGGCGTTCCACTCGGCCCCCCATCAGGAGGCGCAGGGTCGCCCCCAACTACTACCTGCAGAGCCGAGCTCTGTGGAGGGTCGAGCTGGTGTTCGTGGCTCAAGGGGGGGGCGAACGCAACGTCTTCACGCCGGAGCGCCTGCAGACGATTCACCGCGTGGAGCGCCTGCTCACGCAGCATCCGCAGTTCCAGCAGTTCTGCTGGAAGCCGCTGGAGGTGCTGCGGGACCTGCCGCTGGGCCGTCCTACTGCTCGCCCCCCAGCTCGCTCCTGTCGTACCTCTATCCCAGCGAGCGCGGGGGGAAGATCTATTACGATGGGATGGGTCCAGATCTCGCCAACGTTCAGGGTGAGTCCGGGTCAAAGAGCCGTTACGCACGGCGCTGGCGCCGCTGATTGGCTGTGTGTGTGTGTGCGTGCGTGTGCGTGCGTTCCCAGGTTCTCTGCGTCTCGCCATCACCCATCCTCAGTTCTACTGGTACGTGGATGAAAGTGTGACCCCGGAGCGTCTGTCCTCCTCGCTCCTACGCAGCGAGATCCACTTCGGAGCTCCTCTCCCGTCCTTCTCCTCCCTGCAGGATCGCCCCGATGAGCAAAGAGCTCGCTTCAAAGACTTTGTGGTTCAGTATGCAGAGATCCTGTCCAAGCAGTCCACCAGGTCGGGGGGGGGGGCACAATGTCAGCTGCCAGTTTTGAGAGAGTTGTTTTCATGTCCACCATGTCCCCCCCCCCAGCCAGGTGAAGGTGCTCTACGGGGGGACAGAGCTGTTCGACGACGAGGTGAGGCACACCTTCCACAACGACATGATGCTGGCCGTCATCAGCGGCGCCTGCATCGCCGCGCTCGTCTACGTCCTCACCTCCTTCTCGGGTACGGTGCGCTCGGCTCAAGGGCACTTTGAAAGATGAGAATAGAACTCGTGGATTTGCTCGTGCATCGGTCGGATGTGATTTCTTTTTTCCTTTTCAATCTCTCTGCAGCGTTTCTGACTTTCTTCGGCCTCGCCAGCATCGGCTGAGCTGCCTGGTGGCTCTTTTCTTGTACCACGTTGTGTTTGGCGTGCGGTACCTGGGCATCCTCAACGGAGTCGCGGCCTTCGTTATTATCGGCATCGGTAAGCGAACCCCGACTTTATCCATCCACAGGAGGACGCGTCGGATCCTGGAGATGGATGAGAATATCAATACCTCGCTCACGTCAGGGACCGGCGGTCGGTTTAGCTTTTCAGGAAGACAAGAAACGGGGGAAATGTTCATCGTCTCAATGAATCGGATACAAAAATGACGTTAAAAACATCATAAATCTCACAGGTGACACAACAAAATGCAGCTTCCTGCGTTGACTCCTCCTCCTCCTCATGGATTGGCTCAATCTCCATGTTTAGAATGATCCTTAAATGAGGAAGGCCTGAGTCGTGTTTTTCAAACCATTTCCCAAAATGTCAAACTGTTCCTTTAAAGGTAAACACATTTCTCCCGTTGGATTACAACCACATGTAACGAAGCCTCTGTCCGCTCAGGGGTGGACGACGTGTTCGTCTTCATCAGCACCTTCAGGCAGGCGTCTCACCTGCGTCCGCCGCAGCGGCGGATGATCTACACCGTTCAAACCGCCGGCCGGGCGACTTTCCTCACCTCCTTCACCACGGCGGCGGCGTACGCTGCTAACACCTTCTCTCAGGTAATCATGGGGGGGGGGGGGGGGCTGTTAACAGGATCTGTACGGGACGTGTAAACGACCCCCCCCCCCCTGCTACGGATGAATAGAAGTGCCTCTCTCAGCAGACAGACGTTTTCATGCGATAAGCACAAATGGGATGTTTCAAGGTCCCTTACGCTGTGACACCCAGATCCCAGCCGTGCATGACTTCGGCTTATTCATGGCCCTCATTGTGAGCTGCTGCTGGCTTTGGGTGTCCGTCCTGATGCCTGCAGCGCTGTGTGTCTGGACCGAGTGCGTGGAGCCTCAGGAACATGCCTGGTTGAGTCGGTGAGGTGTTATTTCCTTACTTTTTGTGTGTGTGTGACGTTTTGTGTGCATGCGGTGCGACACTGCAGGCATAGATGTAATCCCCTTCAGCCCCCCCGCCCTCCCCCCCCCCTCCCTAGCTGGAAGCGGTTTTCCGGCCCGTCAGCAAGTTACGGCCCTTTGTCGGACGAGGACGACGATGTGGCGCTTCTGTCTGTGGAGATGGAGCCAGGTGAGATTATGATCTCCTTTGTTTTGAATGAATGATGGGGGGGGGGTAGCCAAACCAGGCTGTAAAACCCTCCCTTTGTCTCGTCCCCAGGCTCCTGTGACACAGACGGCGATGCAGCCATCCTTTCCCTGTCGGTGGAGACGCCTCTGGCCCCCCCAGGGCAGCGGCAGGTGGGCGTGGTGAGCACCAACCTCCAGATGGCGCTGAGGAAAGTTGTGGCAGAGCCGGCCGTGGAACGCCGAAAAGCCGTCTTGGGTGAGCTTTGATAGAAGCGGAGTTTATCTGAAATCAATTTGTACTGGGGGGGGGGGGGGCAATTATCTGCTTTACATCCGGCGCCGGCTGAAAGCGCCGCTCCTCCTGGCTTAAGGAGATCCAGTCCGTCAGAGGCAGAGCACGCCTCTCATCCTCCTCTTCCTCTCGGCCCAGGTGTCTTCCTCCTGGTCCTCCTCCTGTCCGCCGGGTGCTGCTGTCTCCTGAGGCCGGCCACTCGCGCCCCCCTTCTCTTCCGCCGGGACACGAACCTGCAGACTCTGCTGGCTCTGAGGAGCAACCTCAGCGGTCAGGGCATCTCCTGCCCGATGTGCTCGGGTGAGGCCACGGCGGTGACGGAGACGCTCTCGCCTCCCGAGGTGAAAGCCAATCGTCTGATTCCACGTCCCGCAGGCGCGTTCATGGAAAAGCCCCGGTCTCTGAGCAGCCACGCCTCCTCTTCGGCGTTTAAGTTTTCTACACATCAGCAGAACCCGAGCGCCACATCCTCCAAAGGTCCAACGTCAAGCCACGCAGGTAAACCGTGCTCTCGTTTCCTCCACATCGTACGTCTTTTTTTTTTTACGTGTTTTTTACATGTTTTGCTTCTTTTTAAGGATCTTTATTCACGGTGTTCGTATCCAAGTTAACCCTCGGAGCCTCCACGACCATTTACCGCTACTCCCTTAACGTGAGCGCGCCGTCTCCATGGAAACCGTGCAGCTCAGAGCATCAAGAGGTGTCGTCGTTTCAGGTCAGAGAGCACAATTCCGGAGGTTTCTTTCCGTCTCCCGGCTCATCTTTGATCTACGCAGCCTACCGTCAGCCCCGGGGGAATTACACCACCAGGATGACGGTGTGCGTTTCCCACGTGTACCATCCCTACCCCAGCTGGATGATCACATCCGCCTCGTGCGACCCGCATCACGGCTGGACGCCGGAGTTCCCCTTCTACGTGGCGTCGTCTCCGCAGCAGCACGGCAGGTGAAGGCGGAGGAGACGCAGGAGGCGAGTTGAATCGGGCCGTCATCCCTGCTCTGCTTTCTCCTCCCGTAGGAGGCTGTACTTCGCCCAGCGCCGCCTGCGGCCTCATCCCAGCCGGGTGTGCGTCGACCCGCCGGGCTGCGGCGTCGGTTCCGGGCCCGATGGGCCCACGCAGGGAGCCTTTCACGCTCCCCTCGCCAGCTTTGAGCAAGGTAGAGTCACAAAGCAGCATCGTGACCGTTTGGAAACCATTTCCTCCCCGCATGGCGTCTTTATTACGTCATTTGTTGCTGCCGAGGCCTGAAAGTAGAGAGGAAGCCGCGAAACGGCGCCTCTTTTACACCGTGCAAATGAATGAAAGCTGCTTCGAGCCTTTCTCTCTGATCTCGTTGTCAAAGATCCGTCATCGGCTGCTGAAAGGAAACGATCCAAGACGTTTGGCTTCGACCCTTGCAGCGGGGGCGCATGTGGCCGCCCGGCCGTGCGTCCTCTGGTCGACACCGGGGCGATGGTTTTTGTTGTGTTTGGGATCCTGGGAGTCAACCGGACCGAACGCAGGGACAACCACGTGATCGGAGACCTGGTAAAGGGCACGCACCCCCCCCCCCCCTCCTCCTCCCCAGTTGGTGGAGCGATTGGCTAACGGGAATAAAGCAAAGCCAGATTGTGAATGTTTGTCCTCCCGTGGTTGACGTGGTGTTCATTCTCTCCACAGGGAAACGTTATATTGGATCCAGACTTCGATATATTCCAGGAAATGGGACATCTTTGCAAAATCTGTAAAGCAATTAGCGCCAACAAACAACTTGTGAAGCCGGGAGGAGCTCAGTGTTTGCCTTCAGGTGAGATCGGGACCCTTTTCTTTCAGCTCAGAATAACAATCGGGTTCATTAGAAATCTGATTACTTGAAGGTTTCGATTTTTTTAAAGCTGTTTTTCACGTGGAAGTGCAAAAACAAAACAAACATTGGTTTGAACTTCTCAAAGTTCTATAAACTGCTGGCAGGTTTCCCTTATCTTTAACAATTGAGCAATTCCAGGATATTATTTCTTTTAGGTTTCATTTTGGCACGCTTTCCCTGATTCTGCAAAAGCCCACAGATTCCACAAACCGTGACGGAGCTGTGTGAGGGTGAACGTCTGTCTTCTGCCCTTCTCAGGTAACAAACTCTCGTCTCTCCTGCCCCTGCTCCACCCGGACTGCCGCTCCCTGCCGGAGCCCAACCTGCTCCCGGGGCAGCTTTCCCACGGCGCGGCGGGAACGCACGGCGGCAAGGTCCGCTGGCTGTCCATGGCCTTCGAGTCCGTGAGTGCCGCCGGCTTTTGTTACCTTCCAGCATCCAGTCAGTCTCTCTTTCTCTCCAACGCTCGTCCTCTCCTTCCTCTGAAGACCACCTACAAGGGGAAGTCCTCCTTTCAGACTTACTCCGACTTCCTCCAGTGGGAGAAGTTCATCCAGGAGCAGCTCGCCTCCCTCCCGCGCTCCTCCGCTCTGCAGCGGGGGTTCCAGACCTGCGAGCACTGGAAGCAGATCTTCATGGAAATCATAGGCGGGTGTTGGGTTCTTTGGTGGGGGGGGGGGGGCACGTCTGAATCTAATCATCTACTGCTCTGTAGGCGTGGAGAGCGCCCTCTGGAGTCTCCTGCTGTCTCTCGCCATCTGCGTGGCGGCCGTGTCCGTGTTTACTGCACACCCTCTGCTGCTGCTGCCGGTGCTCGCCACCATCCTCGGTACCAGAGAACGCCGACATGTGGGGGCCTGACCCCTGACCCCGATCCTCGCTCCTGCATGTATTAATTCAGCCTATCCGGGCCTTCCACAGGAGTGATCTGCCTGGTGGTGGCGCTCATGTACTGGCTGGGCTGGGAACTGGGGGCCGTGGAGGCCACCTCTCTGTCCATACTGGTGGGCTCTTCGGTGGATTACTGCCTGCACCTCGTGGAGGGATACCTGCTGGCTGGGGAGGCCCAGGCCCCCACGCCGGGCCGGAGCTCGGTATGGATGAGTGTGATTTAGGGATTAATAATCCCAGAAACACCCCGAGGGCTCCTGAATAAAGAGGAGCGGCTCCTCTTGTCGTTTTGCAGGAGGCAGAGAGGAAGAGGCGGACCCTGGAGGCCGTGAACCACGTGGGCGTCGCCATAGTGTCCAGCGCCATCACCACAGTCATCTCCACGGTCCCGCTCTTCTTCTGCGTCATCGTGCCGTTCGCCAGGTTCGGCCAGATCGTGGCCATCAACACCGCCGTCTCCATTCTGTTCACCCTGACCGTCACCGTGGCGACGCTGGCCAGCGTGGCCCCCGCCCGCTTCAACAGGGCCCCCGGCGCCGTGATGAAGGCCGGCCTGGCCGTGGCGGCGGCTTGGGCGTTGGGAGCGGCCGCGTGCTGGGTGGGGGGGCGGCTGGGGGCGCCGGCCTGGCAGTCGATCGGCGTGTGAACGCCGGCGTCTGGCAGAAGTTCCTCTGTATGCAAAAACAAAAGAAAACGGGAAGCACTGCGCGTCCCTTCGTGGAGGATCCCACTTCCACAGCACAAAGATGTCCGTTCATTCCGTCGTTGGAAGATGTTCATCCTGTTTTTTTTGCTCATATTGATTGGTCACCTCTTCTAGTCCAAGGAGGCGGGTTGCGGTGACTCAGGCCACCGGCGGCTCTCATCGCATGAAACCGAGGCGGTGGAGGCGGAGAGGATCTGCGCCGCATGAAGAGCCTCTGGCGGCTCCATGAGCTGCCGCGGTGAACACCGTGACGATTAGCGTTCAGCCACATCACGCGTGAACTAGGGAGTCATGATGTCCTGCAGCGAGTTGTACTTTATAACGTTTAGTTCAAAGTGTTGTGTGACGTAAAATGCTTCGCGTTCTGAAGAGCTGACGTCAGACGCTTCAGTTAAAGCGGAACACAAAGGGGACATTTCATTCGCTTACACCAACCATTGCGTAGTAAATGTTTTACTGTAGTAATGGGTTGTATATTAAGAGTTAAATAAAGCACAAGTACTTTAAATGCATATCCTAGGGCGGTATCAGAGTACTTTCTTTCAGTCGTGGCGTACAACCATCATGATAGCTTAGATCTCCTGGAGGTTCACCCTCATTTAAAGGCCCTCGGGATCCACGCAACCAAACACGAGGGCCGCTTGTCAAACATTAAAACGCTGTCGTAACAAGAGCGGTGCGTTTCCGTTTAGCGTGCGTCGTTAGTGAAAGCTGGAATGAAGCGGCTGCAGAAAGCTTCCGCGTCAGTTCCTCCCGCATCGTCACGCAACGGGACGAAGAGCCACAGGAGCTGCAGCGGGGCAAGTGTCACATTTCCAGTTAATTATTCATGTCAAACCACTCAGGCTTTCGGTGCTCATTGTGATGAAAATGTTAAAATATGTTTGAGTCAATATAGAAAAAGCTCCTGCAGAGAATTCGCGTTTTATTTCATTTCGCAGCAGGAGGAACTCTCATTCCAGCGGGCTGGGAAGAGAAATGCAAAAAGATGTTTTTCTTGCTCTTGAATGACAAAAGTGTTATTTTAAAGGTATTAAGCAGTTTCCTGATGTAGAAATGCTGACATCAAATTTGATACGGGAGGAAAGCAAGCCCCGTTTTCTTTTGTGCAGCATCTAGAAATGGTTGATTCTGTGTAAATCACATTTAAATTTGATGGAAAACGTTACTAAAATACACTGACAGAATGAAAGGAAAAAAGTTCTCTGCTGTATTTTTAAATCAACTCCTCCATAAATATTACAATCCAATGAATAGGGGACTTTTAGATTTGGTTGTGTCTTCTGAGCATTGAGAAATGGCACCAAATTGGGTTTCAGTTATAAAATTCACTGTGAACAATGATCGGAATTCCAAGTCACGTGTCGGGACTGCTGCAAGTGCAGAGAGAAATAAACGGAGAGAATGAACGAGTGATCAAATGGTATATTGAACACAGATGAATGGCTACACATTAAAAAGGCAATTATAGGGTTGGTTTCAACAGTACTCGTCCACCTTTACAGTATTATAGGTAGTCCGCTAGAACAATAAATACCCAGGCTCATTTGGTTCTTGAGAAATACTTCATTGTACCAAGAAAAAAAGGCATTTCTTTGCAGAGAAATTATTTTACATCAAACCGTTATTACCCCCGCATTACAGGGCACACACAATGTTCAAGTATGCCCGAGGAACTAAATGGAGCAATCAAAAAAAGAAAAATGTAAAAACAAAAACAGAACGAGATAAAATGCAGTTTAAAAATGAGTGAACTGGCATCGCACTTCACATAAAAGTCATGATTTTGGAACATTCCACCGTAAAGTGCTGACTGGTTCGAGCTGAGAAAAGCACATGTTCCCTTTGAAATCACACACACACTAACTTTATACATGGAGGTACAGTAATAAGCCCGTCAGGCAAGCAATCACCAACCAGAAGACATGGAACAAGTCACGTGCTAGTCCTTTAATAAGATAACAGTTTCCTTAATTTCCTTGCTAATGGTAACAACGAGAATCTTGCCACTGGTTGCCATGACAATGCCGATTACAATCGCTGGTGTTGCCCACTGTACAGCTTTCCTTCTCTCCTTGTAATTACATGCAATTGACTGACATACAGTATCAAAATCTCAAGTCAAGTCTAATCCTCTTACAGGTAGGAAAAAATTAAAGAAAAGAAAAAAGACGAGGACGTCAGGGGAGGAGAGGAGAGCAGGAGGACGCTCCTTTACTCCCTCTTCCTCTCCTCTCCTCTCCTCTCCTCTCTCTGGATGCGATGTGACGGGCTGGCCCGACAAAAGCAGGGATGTATCCGGCTGATGCCTGCCTTCCTACAGGTCCTGAGAATCCACCGTTTAAACTCCTTTGTACCTCATGAGGAGGCACGTTAAAAAAAAAAAGAATGGAAAAAAAACTATCTGGAGGGGACTAAGGGGGGGGGGGGGTCGTAAAATTTTCCCATAAAGTCCGCCTAAAGCAGACGTTCATGCTCCCTCCCCCAAAAATTAACCATAAAAAAGGTAAAAACAAGGTGTACTGCAGAATGGCTTTACTCCTCACAGTCTGTGGGGGGCGCTGGAGCCCCGAGGAGCTGAGGTGCGATTGGTGGTCTTACGGTTGTTCTGTCTTGCCTGATTCATCCTGGCGGCCGAAGGTTTCCGAGCATCAGGCTGCCGCCGCCGCCTCCCCTGGGGGCCCCTCCGTTTGCCCCTCTGCCCCGCGCGGCCCCTTCCGGCCCCCGCTGGTCACTTGCGTGAGTGCAGCGTGTCCTGGAACTTGGTGCTGGTGTAGCGGACGTGGAACCCTTTCTTGTTGATGGTGTCGTCGGAGCGGAACTTGATCACAATGGAGTCCCCGGCCGAGTAGATCTCCTCCGGAGGCTGTGGAGACGGACGAGAGAACGATCTTTAATAGAACCATAACCTACTGTTCACGAGATATTAGAAACACTAATCACTGATTGCACGTCTGTTAGGACCTCAGAAAGTGGACCGGGACGATGCGTCCCTCTGGACAGAGACGCCCTTGGGCTCAAAGTAAGCCTCCCTTCACTATAACGAGGTTTTTAATTCTCCTCTGGACCGACTTGTGTCACGTTTATTTCAGCTCCCTCTATAAAAAGGAAACTTAATTGAGGGGCAGCTCCCTGGGGGGGGGGGGGGTTCTGGTGCTGTTGCTTCGCCTCTAGCGTGAGGGAATGACCGGCGCTTATCATTGAGGTGTGTAAATGAGATTAAGCCGTTCTGACCGGAGGAAACGGGGCTTCCTGCTCCCTGCTGGCCTCAGACCAGCTGCAGCCACAGCGCCGGCTGATTAATGGGAAGAGAAAACCAAACGGGAGAGACTTCGATAGGCCATCGACGGCGAGGGAGTGGCGACCTGCTAAACGCCTCTGCAGCAGCACCCCCGGGCCCAGAGGAACACCCTTTCAAACCAGTCGAAGCTGGAGGATGGAATGGTTCTTACCCCCGAGCCGCAGTAGCGTCCGAGCCGTGGCGACTTCGTGTCGGCGCCGTCGAACAGCTCCATGTAGTCGTAGCCGCAGTCCGCCTCCTCCTCGATCTCAAACGTCTGGAAGATGAGCTCCACGCCGTAGCCCTTCTCCGCCGAGATCATCCACTGGCAGTCGGAGGCGCCGGGATAGTTATTGTCGCCGAACTGAGCATGCGAGAACAGGTCCTTGGTTTTGACCTCGGCCTTCAGGCGACCTCCGCACTCTGTGCAGAAACAGTTGGGATGTTCTGTAAGGCAGTCTGACGAGGTTCCAGTGAATGTGCTGCAGTCTCAGATGAATTTATATGGGTTCTAAAAAGCATAATTCCTTACCGGCGGCATGGGAAGCCTCAAAGCCCTTCTTCTGCACCGAATTATCGGAGAAGAAGCGAACGAATAACTTGTTGCTGGTGGACGTGACGGGCGGCGGCTTCTTGGTGCCGCAGAAGCGACCGAGACTCGGAGCTTTTCCATCTCGGCCGTCGTAAAGCTCGATGTGGTCGTAAGCGCACTCCAGATGGGCCTCCATGTCGATCTCGTTGAAGGTCTGGAAGGAAACGATTTCAGTTTGAAGTGTTGAGCAGAAAAATTAACTTAAGTTTCCGCAACTCTGCCGTTTCAACCGCACATGCAACTGACACATGGGGGGGGGGGGCTACGCGGCTTACGAGAAGCTCCGACACCTACGATTTTGACGCGGTGACCCGGGGTGGTGGTCAGGGCCCAGGTGCACGCCTTCTTGCTGGGGTATTTATCCGGCCAATTTGGGCTGGTGATGGTACCGCTCACGCTGTTCACAGTATGATCACAGCCAGCTGTAGAAGGAAGAGAATTCAGGAGTCTAGGCCAGCAACGAGGCCAGACGGGAACCGGTGGATGCACCGATCGCTCCCAACGGCAGGCGCGAAAAAGGCTCGCCTTCAAGAATCCGGCCTCGCAAAAAAGGAGCCCCGGTCGTTTTTAAATTCACGCCTGACTGAGTTGAATGAGAGTCGATTTGAGACCATCTACCTTCTTTACAGTCATGTTTGTTCTCGTGCAGCACGAAGCCGCTCCTGCACTGACAGCTGTAGCTCCCCAGGGTGTTGACGCACTCGTGCTGGCAGCCGCCATTCTCCTTGGAGCATTCATCTTTGTCTGAGGAAGAACCCAGGCCGCGATCTTAGTGGCTGCGTGCCTTTAAGACAGACGGGCAGATCCAACGACGCTGCCAGGAGACTCACCTGAGAAGAACTGGGCCTTGAAGCCCTTCTTGGACACGGTGTTGTCCGATTTGAACTCGATACGCATGTTGTTGTACTGCGAGGTGATGGCTTCCGGCTTCTCCGCGCCACAGAACTTTCCGTGCAGCCTGGAATCTGCCGACAGGCCGCTGCGCACCTCCACGTAGTCGTACTTACACACCTGAGCAGAGGAAAACGTGCAGTCATTTCATTTCTATAAAAAACAGGAAGGCTTTCGTTAGCTGTGGAGGCCGGACAGATGCAGCGCTAAAGCGAGAACACAGAACAAACCCACCCCGTACGGATTCACAATAACCCCGATGCTCACGTCATTGCCCTCGGTCTCGAAGACGTCAAAGAGCAGAGTGATGCGGTACTGCGTGGGGGCGACCAGCTGCCAGATGCAGTTCTTGTTTGGGGGGTACTCTCTGGGCCAGCCGGGGCTGGTGATGGACCCATTCAACTTGGTGATAAACCCTCCGCAGGCAGCTGGACAGACATCGGGAGAGACTCGGATATCAGCTCGATGCAGCGAATGTTTCAACAGGACGCGTTCCAAGTGTGTTGCAAGAGAAGCTGCCCAAACCGGAGGCTGAAATATGTTTGTCCTGAACAGACATGCTGACGGGCCAGCGGGGGCGTTACGCAACAAGGAACATGTTGACAGACGATGCCGACTCCCTCACCTACATATCTTTGGCCAGAATTACGTGGCGCCGACCCTCAAACTGCAGACGCTTTAGCGAAACTAGAATCGTCAGTTTGCGTCCCAGTTTTTATGGCTTGATTTCCCACCGACCTGCAGTAATGGTGGATGTTCTCTGGATTTGCGTGGCGGTTTGGTGGTTAACCAGATGAACTGCAGCTTCAGCACTAATACTTACGTCTTAGACATGCAATTTAAGATAAAAATACTCGCATCGTTACAACTCCAACCTTTTAAAGATAATGCACCGGGGGGCATCTTCTCTGGCGACTAGCTGCGTAAAGTGTTTCAGCACGTAAATTAGATGCCGAGCGGCGCCGGGGACTTTCCTCCCTCCCTGTACTTACCTTCACAGCTGCGCTTGTCGGCAGCCAACTCGTAGCCCGGGTCGCAGGCACACTTGTAGCTGCCCAGCGTGTTGACACAGCGTTGCTCACAGCGACCGTTGTCCGGCTTGGAGCACTCGTCCATCTCTGAAAACACAAAGATACGTTGGGACCCTGTGAGATGCCCTCCACCCCCCCCCTAGCTTAAAAGAGAACCCCTCCAAAAACAACAGCAGAGCCAGGCAAAGGGTTCACTCCCAACCCCCCCAGCACGAGAGACGGAAATATCTTCAACGTACAGCTGCAGCATCTGAAACGTAACCACAGACGGCATATGCGAGATTATAACCCTTAATCTCTGACCTTTGAAGAAGTTTGCAGCGAAGCCGGCCTTGTTGACGGAGCCGTCCGACACAAACTTCATCCACAGCTGGTTGGAGCTTGTTTTGATGTCGTCCGGCTTGTCGTACCCGCAGAAGCGGCCCAGTAGGGGGCTGCTCTCAGAGCTTCCATCGCGCACCTCCAGGTAGTCGTAGGCGCAGCTGTCGTGTCTCTCAATCTGGGGAAAGTCGCAGGATAGAGGTTTGAGTTGGACGGCAGCAAAAAAAAGCCCCGGACGCCGCAAGAGGAACAAAAAGATTGGCGTCCTACCTCAAAGGACTGGAAGGTGAGGCCCACGTGGTAGCCCTGGGCGACGGTGATCTTCCACACACACATTTTGTTGGGCCTGTAGTCATCGGGGTAGTTGGGAGACTGGATCTGCCCATTGTCCTTTTTCACCTCGCCGCCACAGATGGCTGCACCACATTAAAAATAAACACATCTCCAGCACACATGCTTAAAGTTCTGATTTATGCCATTTGGATTATCTGAAATGCCTGCACCACGAGCTCTCTCTCTCTCTCACACACACACACACACACACACACACACACACACACACACACACACACACACACACACCCTTTGCACAGTCTGGAAACAATGGATACGGTGGCTGGCCAAAATCTGATCCACGCAGCGTACAGCGCTCGACACATCAGCAGTAGGGGAGCCAAGAACTCTGGATATTACCGTGGCCTCGAGGCGCTTTGTTGGGTGTGTGTGTGTGTGTGTGTGCGTGTGCGTGTGCGTGCGTGTGACTGCACATGCGTTTAGTCAGCTGTGTGATGTGCTGGAATGGAGTTCAGCGAGGTCAGCGAACGGTTGCTTACCCTCATAAACAGCGGAGAAACCTTTCCCCACCCAGTTGCTGCTGCTGCGGAACTCGATCCAGAGTCGGCTGTCGGTGGAGACGATTGGCTCGGGCAGCTTATCGCCACAGAAACGACCTGGATTGCAGGTGAAGACGAGAGTCGACCATGAAAACGCCAGCAACGGATTTGAAATGACTCCACGCAGCCTTTTATCCCAAACGCATCGCGAGACGATTGGACAGGCAGTAAAACACGGTGCAAGAATATTCATCTTAAATGTCCTGGTTTGTATATTCGTACATTGTATATTCTACCAGTTAGGTTAAACTGCACTGCATTAAACCCCTTAAAAAACTCATATCCTGACCGTTCCAGAAATTTCATATATTCAAAATCTGTTTAGCCGTTTCCTATCCTTTATGCCAGCCAAAAACGTGCTTTCAGTTGGGGGGGGGGGGGGGGGGGGGATAAAGCGCCAGATCTTTTTCTTGTACAGTATTTGGAAAAAGACCCATAATTACGTTCTCTTTCTCTTCCCTTTAACTGGCTCATCTCCTTCTGCCCTTTACCTTCTCAGAAATGGAGAGAACATGTCTGGAACGATGCAGGGGATTCCACTAGTCAACACTCCAGCTGGCATTTTATTGTTTTTTGGGTTATTGCACAGCAAAGCAAAGCAGAGGAGAAAACCAAGCAGGAGGGCAGGAAATATGTTCCAGCAGCACCTCCTGCTACAGTCTGAGCAAACCGAAGGGTAATTATTAAAAAAGGCCAAAACTTCAGACAACGCAAGAAGCACGGCGATGGAAACATTAAAACGGACCTTTGAGCGGCGCCTTCCTCCAGTATCCGTCTCGGATTTCCACGTGGTCGTACCAACACAAGTGGCTTCTGTACAGATCCATGGAAGTGAAGTTGAGGATTATCTTCAAAGCCAGAAGAGCGTGATTAGTGACGGCACAGACCAAGTCCCACATTCAGAGTCAACTTCACTCGTACCTTCTCCCCTGGGGTGACGGATATCCTCCAGATACAGTGCATGTAGGCCGAGTATCCATTGGGGAATCCAGGGGACGAGAAGTTGCCGCTGCTGTCCTGCAGACTGTCCCCACATCCTGTCCACAATAGACACGAGCGCACGGCGTGACGCACGGCCAATTACCCCAAACGCCCAAACCGCTAATTTGAGCTAGACACCAGCTCTGAAGCTGAATGTGAGGAGACAGAGGCCTCGGGCTGGAATGCTAGTCCTGAACCTTAAGTAAAAGGCGGTGCTTGTGTTCAAACGCACATCTGCTGATAATATTCACCCACGACGCCATCCATCATCCCTCCATCCACACCTGCCTCGAGTTCGGAATTCAACCGCCATCTTATAAACCAGGCCCAGTCATCTTTCCCACATTTTTAAATGCTTAAAGCATTTCAAAAAGGTATCTAATTATATTTTATCACAATACATCAAGTTCCACTTGCATCACGTGCCCCCCCCTGCCCCCCCCCCTCCCCTTCCCCAGCTACACAAGACGATCGCACAAACGGGAAGAGACAAAGCGAGACAATTTATCCGAGCATCCTCTGAAAATAAACCTGGCCCACTATAAATAGCCCAGCCCTCTGAAGAATGCGATGCATTATGTACACGCCTGCGCCAGTGAAAAGCCTCCAAGTTTGATGGGCAAAAGCTCAGCGTGCGAGGGCTCATTCCGAACACAACTGCATGGAATAACAAAGGGAGGTGCATGCTGGGAGGAGGAAATGTGTGTTTAGTTAAGACAGACAAAAAGACGGCAGATTGTATCTCGACAACTGCCTGTGCGTTCGCCATGACTTCTGTGATCTTTACCGCGGGCGTGTTTAATGCTGAAGTAAGAAAAAACCTCCCTCGGCTCGTTACCCCTGTGAGCGGTAAAAAACAAAACAGAAAAACCCCAAACAAGCACCCTGGAACCGTGACTTTATGATCGGAAGAGGTTCAACAATGGGAAACGGTTAAGAACCACTCAGGCACCCACCAGGGGAAGACAAACGCTCCCAGGAATGTCGCATGAACGGGAGATCCGTGGCTCTTTAGGGATTTTTTTTATTTCCAAGAACATGTAGCGACTCGCTAGCTCCTCACCCAATCTGTTCCCGCAAGCGACAGCGCTTGGTGAAGAACAACCAAAAACCACTCAGACATGAAGAGTCATCTCCAGTCCCGCATGAAAACCTTACGGGCTGCGCCGGGGTCCTGGGGACCCATCACGGTTTATTCACCGAGCGTTAGAGGCCGACGGGCTCAGCGATCCTGGTCCGACTCACAACCGAGTCAACGTGCGTCTGTTAATGCTGTAAAAGTCTGTTTACAACAGCGGTCGAGCTCGTCGCTCCAAAAGGAGGAAGGTTACGAAACGCATGAAACACTCCCGAGCACACAGCTCAGCGTTGATTCCACATCCTCTTGAAGCGCAGATGCGAGCGGTTTTCCCAACAATCACTTTAGTCATCAGCAACAGCTGTTCTTTAACATCTATTTGGGAAAGAGTCGTGACAAACTTCCCATCCCTTGGTAGCGTTTACACTCCTCCCAGCTCGGGAGTGTCAGACGCTGCAGCCAGGGAACGCCGCCACATCAATAGTAGGCGAATGTGCTGCGTCGAGAAAAGGCGGGTCAAACTGCAGACCTCGCTCTCAGGGCAGTGTTGCACACGCACACGCACACGCACACGCACACGCACACAAGTAAGTATAGAGCAGGAAACCCATAGCAGACCGGATCTGTCATTTTGGACTTACTGGAGCATTTGTAGAGTTTGCGCGCCTGAGCGATATCCCCTTTACTGAGTCTGGTTCTCTGGCCGATGGGTGGGCGCACGCCGTTCACGTCGTAGCGCGGCAAGATGGTGTCCAAGAAGATGCCTCTGTAATTCAGGAAGAGGGACACGTGTTAAATGATGCGTGGAAACCAGACGGCGTGCAGATCATCTGAATCACTTCCAATATGAACAGAATTATGTGACTTATTTAAAAAGGGCAATTTCAACAGGGGAAGGAAAAAGAGCTCATTTCCATATGAAGTTCTGTATTTGAATCTCTTTAATCAATGACAAGCTCCTGTGACTGAAGGTCAAAGTATGTGTCCAACAAAGGTTGAGAGTCTTGTCTTTTAAAAAAGAACGTTCACTCAGACTTTCCAGGTTAAAACCCAACAGTCACAGTAAATCCCCGACGACGGGCCCAGCGGCTGCTTTTGAAGCTGAAGCGGACATTATTCCTTCCACATTCCTCACCCCACAGACGGACCCGAAGCTTCTCCGACATGCCAGAGGGATCAGAATAAAATGGCAGAACATGAAGCTGCTTCGATTGTTGAAAGAACAAAATGAAAACCGAAGAAAAACATCCGCCGAAGCATTTACTTCAAACGACCGAAGGAACTGGACAGTTTGTGCAGAGACTCCCTTCACGCTGCTGCCTCACTTGACACTTTGCTAGTTTATCATCTTTATTTTCCCTCCAACTATTGGCGAGCTACCGCCTGGCTCCCCGGCTGTTCCCATGGTGACATGCCCATCAACGCCAGGCATGTACAAACAGAGCAGCCTGAGCTAACAGTCTAGTCTCTGCCCGTCTGGGCTGGCTGTCGGTGAAAAAAAACGCCACTCCAGCCGTTGTCAGAGACGACAAAAGGACACGCTGGCAGGTCTCTATTTGAGTTGGCATCGATCCGCGCATCGGCCCAGAAAAACATCTCTGGGTAAAAGAGGGACACGGAGAGCAACAAGCCCAGGAAAAAAAAAAAAAAAGCAGAGGGATCCGCTTCGCTTGTCCCCAAGAGAGACGGCGAAACATCAAGACAAGCCATGAAATCCTGTGAACAGCAGCCAAAGCGAAGGCCCTGGCTTCCCACGGCGATTTACTGTAAGACACGGCGCGAACACTGGCTAACGCCGGGGCCACAAGGAGAGACACCCGGCACAGGTGAATCGGCCAATCGGGGCTCAAGGAGCAGAGCTCGGATTAACTTGTGAAAAGCCAACGGGAGGCCCTGAACTGCACCGCTGCAACATTCCCGGAGCAGTCCATCGTCCAAACGGTCCATCGATCACAGTTCCACGAATTAGGACAGAAGCAGTGGAGCCGGGGTGAAAACAGAGCGGGGGGGGGGGGGTTACTGGACGGAAACACTTCTGGGGCACGGCTGGCTCGGCTGGCCGTGGTGCATTCCACGAAATTACAAGATCACAGGGCTGAGTTCAAATCTTGACCCAAGACTAAAACTGAAATGGACGCCCTGCCTTAAAGTGCTGGGCAGGCAGAAATCTAGTGGGAGGGGGGGGGGGGGGGGAACACTCGTGAGTTTCTTTCCAAACAAAGGATCCTGTAGAACAAAACATCCTCCGCTCAACTCCTGCACCTCTACTGAAATCAAAAGCAGAACGGGACGGGCTGTTCGTTGGCCTACAACCAGCCGAAGCCCCCGTTTACACAAAGACCCCCTCCCCATTTCCCAGAATCTGTTTGCTGGAATACCGTGGAAGTTGATTTGCGAAGAGGCCCACATGCTGAGAGTGCAACATGGGCCATGCGAGCGCTGGTGGAAGGAGAAGAAGAAGAAAAAAAAGGGGGCATCTATAGCGTCTAGTAGAGCTGACAGGAACGGCCGAGTCAGTACGAACGCAAACAGCTGGTTCTCATAGCAGGGCGAGCGACGTCATCACGATAGTCTGGGCTCACTCGCTCGCATCGACCGACAAAGGAGTCACCGAAGGCCGGAAATCTCCTCCAGCGTTCGGCACAACGTCGCAGAGACATCCCGTTACTTTCTGAAACGGGTTTAGTTTGACTATGCAATGGAGGCGAGGGTCAGAAGGTCAGAATGTGGGTTCTGTCCACAAAGCCGTGATCACATCCTGCACAGGTCGGCAGGAGGCAACGATAACAGCAACACAAGTCGGTGCCAAGTTGATGCAACCGGGCGGGTTGTTGAGAAGCCGCTTTCATGGGGAGCGTAGCGATGCTTTCGACATTCCACTGATGACTCAGAAGCTGAATCGGAATCAACCACGCCCGAAGGAGGCAACTTCGGCTTTGCAGCCACCCAGCTGGTGAACGCTTCATATTAACTGAAGTGTTCGGAGGCCAGATCGACCACACCCTATAAGCATCGGGTGAGGAGTGGGCCAGCTGGCACCGAAATGTAGTGCCATTATATACGCGACACACTCAAGAGCATCTCTGGGCGACAGGTTCCCGAAACGGTCCCGAAAGGTCTGTACCTTTTTTATCAGTTATTTACCCGCCGTCCAAAGCCTGTGAACACAATTCAGAGTCGGACCGCAAGCATTCGAAATGCAAGCGCAGCAAAAGTCAGCCGCTCCATTCCTTGGCATGGGAAGGCTGACCTGAAGATCTTTAACAGCAGGGATCATCTTAAAAACAAAAAGTGGTAGAAAAGGTGCTATAAGCTCTGCTGCATGCAGGGGGAATGACTCCGCCGGCCACTGCAGCAGCTAAGAGTTAGCATCAGGCTACCGATCATCAAACCGCTTCAAAGGGCATCCAGGAGCACAACGAGCCGATTCATGGCATTAAACCACAGACTTTACGGGGAGTTTCACATCCTGGTGCACAGAAAGCGTTTTGTAACGAAGCAGAGCTACTGTTGCTGGGTCAGCCCAGGCCCAGGACTGACACCGCTTTGCTGGGGGGGGGGGGGGGGGGGGGCAGCAACAGGAACCGGGGAGTGGAACCTTAATTTGAACAGGCTGTGGGGAAGGGGAGACGCTTTCACGATGGATACAGAACACTAAGGCTTTACTGGACTTTTATTAATCTTACTACACCGCTTTGTAGTTAGAACAAGTAAAAGCCACGAAGCAACAGCTAAGCTGGATGTTAAGCCGACAAATCCCCTCTGATCCGGGGGGGGTGGGGTAGAACCAGGCATGTCACATTTCTTGCTTTGAACTATTTTTGACCCTTGATATTCTCAAAACAGAAATAAGCAATTTAATCTTTAAAAAATATATTTAAAAAAAGTCACGTCAGCCCACCTCCACCTGTAGCCCCATGCAATGCGCAATGCGAACCCCCTCTAACTACGCATTAGTCTCAGTCTTTAACAGGTAGCTTTCTGACTCCAGCCGTGGGAACACACTGCTCAGCAGTGGCTCCGAGACAGAGCCCTGGTGCATCACAGAGAGAGACAGCCCATAAAACTCTGCAGAGATGGAAAATGGGATGAGGGGTTGAAAGGTTGCAGCTGAGTGGGGAAACGGCTCGGCCTGACTTGATCTAGTTTCTTTCTTTGTTTTATGTCTGGGGCGTGCGGAGTGGAATTTGGCTGGGCTCCTACCTGGAGAACGTATTCCTGGCGTAGTGCATGATACTGTCAAAGTCGTAGACTTCTCCCAGAGAGTCCACCTCCCCGGGTTCCATCTTTAGAAAGTTATACTCCTGCCCTATGGGGGGAGAGCACAGATGAAATATGACGTGAAGTCACACTATGAAATCTCACATGTCAAAGGTGAATAGAGTCCGAGGATTAATCATCAAATGATAGAAACGGCCGACCCTGCAGGATAAGGACACGCATGCTCCTCTCATTGTGTAGCTACTATGCCATGACAATAAAGGCTTTCTATTCTATTCTATTCTTTCTATTCTATTCTATTCCATTCCATCTTAGCCCGATTTGATCTCTTCCTGCACCTTTCCAGCGTTATTGCCGAGACCTGGGCTCCTTACCTGGTTGAATGTTGTCCCTGACGATGCTAACGTGCTCGTCTCGGTCAGGCCGCGTGTGTTCGTGCCAGAACCCGATCACATGGCCCAACTCGTGCACCACAATCCCAAACTTGTCGCAGTTTTTACCAATGGATATGGCCTGGGGGCCCCCTCCGCGACGACCCACGTAGGAGCAGCACCTGTGAATCGCAAAACGTGGGCGGTGGGTCAAAGTACTGTCGGCCCATTAAAGCACAAAAAGCAAGCGGCAAATGCAAAGGAAGCAACATCTACTGGCTCAGAGGTATTAAATTACTACGTTTCCTGCATCGGGTTTGCTATGCAACACGTTTTTGATCGGTTGGCCTTTTAAAACTGACTGTGGGACATGAAAGGTTCGGTGTGGGACGGGCGCGCATCGCGGCCCTGTGGGCCAGACGGCCGCTCTCTAATTACCGCCGGGCCAGCGAGGCTCTCCCGAGACACGCCTTGAACTTTGCGCAGGGCAGACTGGGGCCTGCTGAATATGCAGCAGAGTTGAGCCTTCCCGCGTCTAACCGCTGCCGCCCGGGTGGATAATGTCATCCCTGTTTCTCCCGAGGCCAGTTACCAGGCTAAAAATGGCCATCGACGGCTGGAAAAGTTTCGTTTCCAGGAGCTGCATCTGCTTATTTAGAGATGCACATCAGCGGCGCATTGCGTCTAATGACGCAGTAGTTCCAGCTTGTGGTTTAAATCTGAGGTTTAAGAAACCACGTGCCTCCTGAGAACCTCTTAACACATCTGCAAGATTAATGAGCTCCACTGGTTTTTGGGTTCCGACAGTAACAAAGGCTTTAAATAAAAAGAACCTTGCATGACCAAAGCGTCACAATCAGCGCTTCCCCCTCGATGCTGATCCCAACTTCAGTCAAGGATGGTAAACTGACCGAAGGCTGAGGAAATCTCTCCTTCGGGGGGGGTTCTGCTCACTATGCATGACCCTCGTGTTCAGAGCACAAGGAACATTTCCGCTCATTGACTGGATTAGCGAGGGGCTGAAATAACGACTCGCACAGGGACCGAGCACAGAAAGGGTGAACGATGTCAAAGGCAGCCGAGCAGGAGGCGAGGGAAAGCGCTGAGGCGCTAAAATAATTAGCTGCAGACAACAGAGGCCCACTATTCAGTTCCATCACGTGGGAAGTAAAGACTCACCCGCACGGTCGATAGGTGAAGACAATGTAGCTCTCCTCCTGCGTCCTCTCGATGAAGGTCACGCAGGTGTGCTTCTCCCAGTGCCGCATGGCTTGGCGGAATATGGCCCGCTGGCTTCCTGAATGGGAGGACGGACGGAGATCAGTGGAGACGAGAAAAACCATAACAGGAAGAGATGTAAAGAGCAAAAAGGGTGGCCCACAACCACGTCGAAGAGGAGGGCCAGTAGACGATGACTTACCGCTGAAATTCCCACTGATGACATAGGGAATAACGCCTTCGGGCCAAACCCGCTCTGGTCTGGAGGTGGCAGCCCTTTTCCTGCGCTGCGAACTTTGGCTCTGATTGGCGAAACCTGAACATTTCAAGCCAAGACAAGATGAGAATGATCAAATTCTCTGGTTGAAGTTTGATGCCATTTAGAAATTTAATTCAGTCCCTGGGACATTTGTCTTTCTGCACAGATGGTTTTTATTGAAGTTGAATTCCCTTTAAAATTAATTTCACCATTTTAATGTCACCCGAAGGCTCATAAATGCAAAGTAACCATGGCGACTAAACCCCAAAGCCAACCCTGATTATAATCCACATCTGAACCGAATATTGCACCTGCGCCTCCCCAGCGAACCGCGACACTGCAGAACAGGTGTGATTCACACCAACACAAATAAAGCACGTTCTTTAGACTCAAACTGCACAGAAAGAACCGTGTTGGTGACTATTCCTCATTTACAATCGATCAGCGAATGATCAATCGAATGTTTGGCAAGTACACTTATTTCACAATAATAAAATGTTAACTCAAATGTCAAACAGATTTTAATTATTATCTGGAAGGGACGTGATACTTCAGTGAATTATTTCCTGCAGCAACATCCCCTTTGAAGACACTTCTAAAGAGACATTGAAATAAAATTACATTTTAAGTCTACATTCCATTGAAGAGATCCTTAGAGCAGATTTTTACTGGAGCTTAAGTCTGATGAGCAAAGATAAGAACTACTGAAACCCTTTAGATATTGCAGGAAGTAATTCCAGTAGAATCTGTATAAAATGGACTACAGTTTTTCCACATAAAACCTCCAGCAGTCGATTTTATAAGCAAATTAAACATCTTACTCCTGCAGAATCCCCATGGTACACTGTCAGAAACCGATAAGTTAGCATTTATTAAGACTTCTCAAACCAGTGACGATGCCGACTGCTATCCTCTGGAGGTTTATGGGAATGCCACGGAAAAGAGGCAAAGCAGGAATGGCCACCAAATAGCCCCAAGATGCCACAACTCAAGCAACACGTATAAATGGTGTGTTCATTGTGAGAGATCAGCTGGATGACACCGATAGAGGTCTCCCAATAAAGTCGGCCTTATTCTCAAGTACTGCTGCAGGAACAAAACAAGTGCCTCTGGTTTCTGTTCATCCTGCACCAAGGTCGAGCTTCCATAACACTCAAATCAGATGATTTTCAGTCTGCGAGAGAAAAGCTTTGCCGCCTGGCGAGATCAATTAGCACGTACACTTGTGCATGTGTTGAAGAAAAGTCTGACAACATCCAAATCTGTTGCGCGAACCGTAAGAAAAAGTGCTGGGGAGACTCAAAAAAAACTAATTACAACAACATAATTACAAAAAGATCCTCCATTCACAGTTAGACGAGAAAGGTAAGGCTTTAATTGTGATTCTGGCATTTAAACAAAAGGATCTTGGACGAAGAGTTGGGGTGCTTGTGAGTAAATCGGTAAAATAGCAGGGAGTAGAGGCCGGTCGGTGCCGCGTCACTGGTTCAGGGGATTCGTCTCGGTTCCATCTCAGGTGGAACTCATTTGCATCAGGCGACTAACGAGGGCTTTTCACATCACGCCGTTTACCTGTGTCCGTGTGATTAAGAGTCCGGACGGTCCTCTGAGCCAAATCGATTATTCTGTCCACTTTGAACAACTTCAGGTCCTCTTCGTCCAGCGCGATGTCTCCCAGGAAGGCAACTGAAACAGAAAACGGACAGCTATAAGAAACGCTCCAGTACGGAGCATCGGCTCTGGAGCGCCGTGGAGCCTGGAGCGCTTCCTGTCGCTCAGACGGTGTAGGATGCGATGTCTAGCCTTTTCCTGCAGTGGAATAGACAGAGCGCTCCGAAAAAATCTACTTCAAAAAATAGGATGGATTCGCACGCGACATACTCCCACATGGTTTGGGAACATTAATGCAATGAAGAAACAGTCAGGAAGTCTGGTTGATGGAGCCACAGTCACTCCAGATGTTACCAAACAAGTCACCACATGTGACACACTGACTATCTCAGGTCCAGCGAGTCTCTAATGAGGCCGACGGGGGGGGGATTACCGTGCAGGCCCACTTTGAGGAACGTGCTTTATGAGATTCCTTACCAACCCCCCCATTAGTGTGGAGGACAGGTTAGGAGCCCCCTATGCTGAGACGGGGCCCTCAGTTTTACAGGCTCGTAACATCAGCGTGCCTCTGGCATTTACAGCCCGGCTTGCATGCAGAAGTTGGGTGGAGGGAGCGTGCCGGAGGGGTTTAGGTAAAACAGGCGCGCCGCTTTTGAGATGAGGAGGTGACAATAGAATAGGGAGAGAAGGAGTTCTGTTCCTTCTGCTGTGGAAATGTGGAGGCAGATACGGAGCAGAAAGATCGACAGCCTTCAATTTGTGTTTGGAGGTTAATGGGGTGAGGAGAAGGCCGAGCTGCGGGTGTGATTTACAATCCGAATCTGTAAGTCGTCAAAGCAGTACAAGCTACTTTTACTGCAAAATACACGAGAAGAACCGTGTAGGCAAACTCTCCCTTTCTGCAATAAAAGCAGGTTTTTTTTTATCCACTGCTGCGACAAAGCACAAAAGCAACAAAGACATTTTTGTTTTTGCTCGCATGCCTTTGCACCAGAGCAGCATTATTGGAACAATATGGGTCAGCTGTGCTATAGGAACGCTGCAGATGATGCACAGCAGCAACACACCGTCTGGGATTGGAGGTTAATAATAAGATGCGTCGCAGAACCGCCAGCGAGACGCAGCATGCATGCGTGGCGGGTTTAAATTCCAGAGGTCAAAGGGGGTTCTTTAACTCGTGCTCCCCCAAAAAACAAAAACAAAAAAGCACACCACTTCACTTTCACATCCCTCAGAGATAACAGAATATGTTCAAAACTCGTGAACAAGACCCTGCCAGGAGAACGTGATAAGGGGAGGCTACCAGATGTTGTGCAGTGTAGGATGGACAGGCCGACTGCTTGTGATTCCCAGAACTGGGCTTAGCGCTCAAAAGAACAGGCAGCAAGCGCAGCGGCGAGTCATTCCAAGTAGCTGCTGTTGACGTCCAGGAATGCCTCAAGAGAAATATTCAGAAGATCCCATCAAGCCCTCTGCTCCATTTTAACACAACTGGAGCCACGATACGCGCACGGCAACACAAAACAAAGGAGCTACGAGGCTCCCTCCATCGCCGCGCTGAAGACGGGCCAGTTTAAGGTTCTCAGATCGGTGGAGATCGGAGAGCGAGCGAGCGCGTGACCCGCTAGCGCGAGCGCTCGTCTCCCGAGGCTGCAGCGGTCGTCCTGGAGACGCCGTCGCAGGTTTATGGAGACACTCGCGGGGATTGAGGATTAATCCCCTCGTCTCCTGCCTCTAATTATCCACAGACGCCTGGTTTAAGGAATCTATTGTACAACTGTGAGCTTGGATTGAGGACAGGCTTTGCAGAAAGGTGATAGACTCATCTGGATACGGGGACGGAGCGACAAGTACGGACTCGTGTGCCGCTGTAGATTAAAGCCCAGCGAATGTGGCAGATGGCGAGCGATCAGCAACCGAGTGCAGGACGGCGGCCCTTCCCAAACGTTACTCATTGCCTAAACACAACAGCTGCAGCTATAATATTAATATCTAGCAGAATATTTAGCAGCTTTTAAGCCGCCATCGTTATTCAAACAGGCAAGCACAAACCTTTGTGTGCATATATGTCACAAATCCATGAAACGATGTTCTCATGTTCGATTAACCTGAAAATGATAGGGTGGAGGGTTTATCCGAACCTTAATCCTCATCTCAGACCGCCTCCAACAATCAGCACATCCCATCAGATTACACACGAGACCTCATCTGCCCTCGCCTCGACCGACGCGGCGTCGAACACTCCGGGACCAGTCGCATAAATCTCCTTCTGCGACTACTGGACGACATCTGCCACCGAAACCAGCGCAAACATCAACGCTAAGCCTCGACAGACACCGACCCCAGCCTATACTTAGAGGGCCCGCTCCGCCGCCAGCGCACACGACCCAGCGACGAGGGATGGGCGGCGCCCGGCCAACATGCGGGCCTGGGATGCATCACAATACCCCGGCGCCGCCCTCCACGGCCTGTGTTTGGTAACAAACGCTGCATTTGAATTCCAATAGAGGCCAACAGTGTATTGCTTTAAAGCGATTACCATCTGATGACAGCAAGTATCACTTTTCAGCTTTTATTCTCACCCCCCCCCCCCCCCCACCTCCCACTTCCAACACACGCTGGCCAAGTCCTCTAAACACTGCATGGAACCAGCAGATCTAGCGCGACATGAGACTAAACAGGAAAGGTAAAGAAGCAGGATGACGACGTTAGGAAGGCCCGTCGAGGGGCGGACATTAACCCCTCCCTACTCTGAAACGACAATCCGGCTGTTCCGCCTTCAGTTAAACGCTGAGCTTAACATTTCCCAACACTAACGCGAGCAAAAATGCAGAAGAGGGATTTAAAAAATAAAAAACACAAACATCCAAACTACTCATCTGCACTTCATACACAGGTTATGTCTGATTAGGAGACGGATTACGTCAGTGTCTGAAGACTCGGTCTGAGAATCTCGTCATTATTTTCCAATAAAGTCGCAGCAGAGATCAAGACCGAGTTATGGTCACGTGCACATTTCACACTCCATCAAGCCCTTTAGCAGATTGGATTTCCCTGCTCTTCTCTGCCACTGATTACCGATATACCCCCCCCCCCCCCCCCATTTGTTTTTTTTTAATGCCGATGATACACAGCGTCCGAGCTCTTCACACGGATGAATAATTCATCGCCCAAGCGGCAGGGGCTTTTCACCTTTCACAGGAACTTATTTTGATCCTCCCAGACTCGGTATTTCTGGTCGGGGTGGCGGACCAACGCAGGAAAGAGCAGGATCTTCTGAGGACGGGCGTCTAAAAGCAGCGTCTGAGCCCGTTTGCAGAGGAGTTAAATCTGGAGGACACCGACCATGACCTTCCCATAAATAAGAGCTGAAGAACCCCCCCCAGGTCCTTCACTCCAGGTGGAGGGAATAGAGGAACAATTGTTCCAGATGAGCAGAAACGTGCCTCCCACTGAATAATGGAGAGGTTAGGCAGGCCATTAGGGCAGGCTGATCGGGCGTCCGTCCGTCATTTAAATGAGCTCTCCCAAAGAATTTGTTGTTCCTCAGGCTCGGCACCCAGACTGCGTTAACGCCATGCGAGATTAGTTATTGCTAAGCTCCGACAATAAACATATTGTTCCAGCTAATGCGCCGGGCTCCTGCCAATAGACCGGCTCCCTAATCACCCGAACCCCGCAGAGAGGGAAGCGGCAGGGGGGTCCCTGTAAAAGTGTGGGCGTGGCCACACAGCCGGAATACCGTGATAAGAGGCAAGCATTTGCTGAAGTGTTAACTGAAAGGCCCAATCGCAGCCCAGACATGGGGAGGGGACTCGGGTAACGAGAATCAGCTGCTTTCAGAGGCCAAAACGGACCAAACGCCAAAAAGAGTTTCACAAGAAGCAAACCGGAAAATGCAGAAAATTTAAGGACACACAATATTTCACACAATATCGCCGGGTTGTGCGAGGCTATCCAAACAGACGGGCGTGTGATTGGTCGGCCTACAGAGCGCCATTCTTTAGAAAGTCCCTCGGCTGATCCGGACAACGCCAAGTCGCTGATAATTTAAAGGTCAGTGTCAGACGCAGCGGAGCAGAAGAATCACATCTTTACATCTCGACATGAATTAGGAGTCTCCTTTGATTCAGCACTAATCAATCACCGACCACATTTCACACAAGCGTCGAACCGACTCCCATCTTCACGTGACAAATCGGGTCGGACTCATTCGTTTGCAGCAACGAGACACAAAATCATGTTTCTCTTTGAAACAAACACAGATCAAAAAGGGTTCACAACCCGCTTGTGGGCCACGACCTTTTTACCGTCGCCGACAGATGACTGGAAGATAAACAACTTATCAATGGGCACATGTGATCAATGGATAAACAGCAATACGAAGCGCCACACAGGTGGGTTTAACAGCGAGGGACGCCTCATGGAGTCGAAACAGACACAAGGAGGACGTTTATTAGACGTCCTCATGAAGCCAGATGCTGGTTTGGTCACATGACCCAAGGCTTTGCTGACAGCAGCAAATCCCCTCCTCGACAGGCTGCACTCCGCTCACCTGGGCCAGCGTGCCCCCCCCCGTGTGCCTACTTTGCAAGAAGTGAATGACCTACAGTCTGTGATTTGCTTTAGCCAGTCAGAGGGTGGGGGGGGAGGGAGAGGAGAAAAACATGTGCATACGAGGTCAAGACAAGGGGGTTTTCAGGTTGCCCCCCCCCCCCGTCAGAATGTACAACGGACGCCACAAACGCCAGCGGATGAGTCTCAAACGGATTAATGCGTCATCTTCATTAATTAATACGCAAATGTTTCACAATTCAACGACTAGTTCTCGTCCAGGTTTCACTCCAGGAACGGAGTGGATCGAATCCCTGCAGGTCTTAACTGACTCGCTGGGACGCTGCCAAGTCTGCCGTTCTGCCAGCGAAGGCGTTTTCCCCTCGTCGAGTTCCTGATAGACGGCATTAACTCAACGTTATTGCAGCGCTCGCTCCAAACGACGCATCCCCATCAGGGCCGGCGAAGCGTCATTCAATCCTTTGTAAAAGACTCACACTTAAATGAAGGACTACCCGAGTGGGACAAGTGATCGGGGTGTAATCATCATCATCATCATCGTCATCATCAGGTTAAACAAGCATCGTTTTTCAACCTCTCAACTTCACTCGCAGCACAAAACACAAGCGATAATTGATTAAGGACAATCAGGAGGACGACGAGCACGAAATCAGCTCCTCAGAGCGTTCCTGCATTCGATGCTCCACAAGAAGCATCCTGGGAAGCCGACAGAAGAGCATCAAACAGGTAACCAAAGGTCAAGAGATCAGCACCTCAGAGCGTTCCTGCATTCGATGCTCCACAAGAAGCATCCTGGGAAGCTGACAGAAGAGCATCAAACAGGTAACCAAAGGTCAAGAGATCAACCCGTCAGGAGAAACGTTTTCTACGGCGCGCTGCAGACCAGGAAGTTAAAAAAAAGCAGGTGGGTGGGGGGGGGGGGGGGTGTTATCGGTTTTATACCCAAATGTCACATCAGCTCACTTTTGCAGGACTTTAGAGGTCACTTTGATTGAAGCCAAATGTTTCTGTAACCTGAATAACTTTCACCAGATGGAAAACACAATCTGTGCAACCCCCCCCCCCCCCCCCAAAAAAAGGGATTTGGGTGACTTCACAGCACGCGCGCGCGCGCGCACACACACACACACACACACACACGATTACAATGACATGTCAGATACGCGTTGATAAGTAAATGGGAAACATGCAGGATTTAGACATTTCACTGCCCCCCCCCCCCCCCCCCTCCTCCTCCACTAATTAAGTGACTGCGCGGACAGCCGGTGGAGAAAAGAGAAGCACAGTGTGACCCTGCCCCGAGTTTAGAGAGAAAGAGAGGAAATAAAACTATGAAAAGGGAGAAACCACCAACGCACGCTCCCTTAAGCACAACTCACACGCCGGAAGTACACGCGCACAGCGTGGGGGATAAAAGCAGGATTTAAAGCCCCCCCCCAAAAAAAACACGCAGCGTGGAACTTTTCAACCAGCGCAAACTTTCCAAGTTCGAAGCGACCCGTCGTTCATGTTCCCTCAATCAGCTGCAGCCTCTCGTCGGGGGGTTCGAACCGACAACCACTCCAGATGTTTCAAACTGTCATTTAGTACAAAACAAACGCACGAAATGTTCTCTCGAGCATTTCGGAACTACATCCACGCGCTGTCCCCCCCCCCCCCCCCAAAAAAAAACCCCGCGTCGCCTCCGGGTCGACGTCTCCGAGCTCCACAAGCAGATTCGTGGCATGTTTGTACCCGGCGGAGTGAGAAGGTGGATAAATCAAACAGCTCATCAGTCTCACCAGCTTTACAGGGATCCTTGTAGTCGATTGGCTCCGAGGCGGCAGCGGGTTCCACATAGTAGCCCGGATCAATCACCTCCAGATCGATGGCCAGAATCACGCCGAGACAGGGAAGAAGAAACAAACATCTCGCCGTGAGATCCATTATTGTGGTGGTGGGTGGGTGGGGGGGGGGGGCAACGGCGAAAGGGTTCGGGATAAAGGTAAAGGGAGAGAGAGAGAGAAAATGGGCGGGGTTCCAACCGAGCCGCTCTCTCCGGTGACTCCGGGGGGGCAGCGAGTCCTCTCCTCCGGGCTAGCGCGGAGAAACTTTGCTACGGCAGCTCCGAGGGGGCGGCGAGGTGGAGCTCGGCGTGTTTTTATACCGCTTTCGGGTCCTCGAGGAGCCAATAAGCGACGTCGGTTTGATTGACGAGTAATTTTCTCTTCGTCATCATTAGCGGCGACAGTTTCGCCACATTTGACCTGAAACATAATGAATCGTCTGAAGTAAAAAATAAAAAAATAAAAATGTCGTCATATTTTTACTCTGGAGCTTGCTAAAAAAAAAGATACAAATTATTTTATCTAAACTATTATTTAAAAGTTCGTAACATTTCTCATGAAAGGGTTTTGTTTATCGTTTAATTGAGTCGCATCCTTGACCTTTCTCTGGTTGGCTGAGCGCGCGTGTGCGAGAAGGCACCAAATTTAAAGCGATTGTGGCGCCACCTCTCGGACAAACACGGAACATACACATAAATCAAAAGTTAAATTTTAACATTTTGCAGCTTGAATTTTGCAAAATAAATTACGGTTTTATTAATTGATTAACGATCCCCCAGGCTTGTCATATATAGCTCGGTCAGCCTACATTACTTTATATAATTAATTCATCCTGAATTAGAACTCACGTGTATTATTTTATATGCTGCTGTGTTCATATTGTATGTAAATAGTGTATTATATATATATTATATTTGACTTGTGTTGATGTGTAGTAGTCGTGTATTTATCCAAGTACTGCGTGCAAATATGTTAATTGTGTATTTGTTAGTCGTTGTGTCGTGTTTTGATTTCTCAAGTTGCGTATTAATGTTAGATGTTGTGTGTCTCTGTTGATGAGTTCTGTATTTATGTTCAATTACAACATCGTTTAATGTTATTTTTTACTTTAATTTGTATTTGTATTAATAGGTAAGTTGTTTGGTGTGCTGTGATTTATGTTAGTAGCGTATTAGAAGTGGTAGTGCAAAAAAGAGCAATGGGCCATATCTATCTATCTATCTATCTATCTATCTATCTATCTATCTATCTATCTATCTATCTATCATCTATCTATCATCTATCTATCTATCTATCTATCTGTCTGTCTGTCTGTCTGTCTGTCTGTCTGTCTATCTATCTATCTATCTATCTATCTCATCTTCATTTTCCAGGCTAATGAACAGCTACTGGCCCATCATCCAGAGATAGAGACACACAGCTGGTCAGGTGATCGATGTGGCAACGCCAGCTGGTGATAACATCAGGGAGCTGGAGCAGATGTGGAAGGACAAAGCCAAAGTGCTTCTATGTTTGGGCAGCGATGAAATGTGCCATATTAATAAAATCACTACGCTCAATCAGTCACTTTTAATCTTTCTGCTTTTGTCTTGCTTTCTACTCACCCGCTCTTATGGAAGTGTTCTATTCTGATGATGATGATGATGGGAGTCTTCCATTAACAGCCCTGTTGTTCTCTGCTGACTGGCATTAGTCATCCTTACCGTACATAAGAGGGAAGGAGTGTGTGGACTTTAAGACAGGATGTCTGCAGAGATGAGTGGGCTTTATTTATGCTGCCGCTGTAAACGCAGCAGTATAGCTGTCAGGCAATGAGAGTGATTGTCGTCACTAGATTTTAAGAGGGGCTTCTCAGCTTGTTCGTGCTACAACTCAGAACAAAATATTTATGTTAGTGGACACTGCCGAGCATCTTCAGACAGTTTTTTACTGGCAGTTTCAAGCCAAAAGCCCGTTTCCAGGGAAGCAATGACGGAGTGCTGATGGGAAATACGGCCTCATACAATCATTGATGTCATAGAACACAAGGCTTGACGACACAAACACACATCGCAGCTTTTCCAGTGCATATTAATTAATTAATAGAGGTGGTGTTAATATACACGAGGCCTATACGGTGCGATTGTTAATGATGAAATACTGTTAATACAAAAATACTGAAGCCTAAGATTCAAATTGAATTATTTAATATCGGTGATATTTACTAAAGCTGCGCGCTGCATTTCCTGTGAGTGACCGGGAGACGGCAGCTCCGATACCTGTCAGGCTCCGCACCTCCGGTCTACCGATGGAGGAGAACGGGGGGGGGGGGGGGGTAACGGGGCAGGATGATGCTGCTGTCTGAAGGTGGGGCAGATCAAATACCCCTCAGGCCAAAATGACCCACTGACCCAGTTTCTGGATCGGTTCAGTCTGATTCAGTTCGACTGGACCCCGACCCAGAAACGGAGAGGACCCGGGTCCGGAAGGAAAAGCTGGTTCCGAAGTAATAAACACGTTTATTGCCAATACTGTAGTCCAATCAGCTCTTTCAGTCTAACTCAGGGGTCCACATTTGGCCCGCCCCCCTGAACAATCCCAGATAAAAAAATAAAATAAAAAAATAAAATCTTTTTTTTTTTTTTTTCCTTTCCATACAACATGAGTCGCCGGTGGGGGGGTCAATAATTGTATGGGCTGCATTTAAGAGGGGTCATTAATTCAATATTTTGTTTCCTAAAAGTAATATTGATAGTGGAGAATATATTAATATTCTGAAGAAAAGCATTCTTCCTTTTGTTTGGGACAATTTTAATGATGATCACATACGACCAGGAAGGTAATGTTCCATGGACCTTTTTTCTGTGAGGAACCCGGAAAGGGCTATTTGGTTATTTTATTAATAGTGTTATATTTATTTCCTGACTTTTTTTTCTGTGAAGAAAGGGTTATTTGGTTATTATTTACTTTATTAATAGTGTAATAATATAATATATATATATAATAATAATAAATATTATTTATTGTATTATTTGGTTATTTGGTGGCTGTCTGGAAAACAATAAATGTTTAGCCCCCCCCCCCTGCCATCGTCACTTTTCCTGTACAAACTGACCCCGGCCCTCCATCAGAGAAGGGAGACGTTATGTGGGCCTTACAGGAAAAGTTTGGGGACCCCTGGTCTAACTCGTCTTTGACTCAGTTTGAACACACCTCTGAAATTGTAACTTTACACGGAGGATTGAGATCAATCGGTTTTACTATTTTCTCTGGAGAACCTGTGAAATCGTCACGGATCTGTTTCAGTGCGTAAATCAGGCATCGGGTTCTCTGACATGTTTTATATGGTTTGGCAGCACTAGCTGTCCCAATGAAAATCCACTACACTGATAGATAGTACAAGGTCAGGATGATGTCAGAATGAACAGCGCCATCTGCAGCACTGGAGGACACCTGCAGGTCACAGGCAACGAGCATGAGAAGAAAAGGATGTGTTTGCATGGAAATATATTCACACACGCGACAAACACTCATTAGAATTGATACAGATATTTTGATCAGCATGTTAAATTAATTTATTATTATAGCATTCATTCATATTTAACCAAGAAGCCCTCTGATGAGTGTGTTCTCGTTTTTTTGTTTTGAGACTTCAGCATTTAAAAATGAGATTGTTTGTTTGTAAATGGGAATCAAGATCAGAGTTTTCTTGGGACCATGTTTGTGATGAAATTGCTGCCATGCTGTGTTAGTGTGTCTTTGATGTATACTATTGTCTTTGATGTAACGTGTCATACTATTGTCTTTGATGGTGGCGGGGGGGGGGGGGGGGGTGCACATCAAAGGGTTACCTATTGATGTGTATGGTGATATTCCACTTTGATGTGCTGTTGAAGTCATCTGGAGGAAACCTATATATACAAACACACTAACACTCTCAGGTATCTACCAAAGATCAATGACAATTACAGAGATGCAAGCATCACCACAGAACTCCGAGGACAAGGCTCTGGCCCTCCATGCACAATCCACTTTACAGCTCGGTGAGCTTTTCACAGGATTCCTTGGGAATCTCACCAAGGAAGAGTGGGAGGGTCTTCAGTCAGGGACCGTTGATCCGAATACTGACGCACAGCTTGGGAATTTGTTCACAGATTTAGTTCAAGTCGTAACTGATGATGTGCGTCAAGCAGTTCTGGAAAAAGCTCCAGAACTGCTTGAAAAGATTCCCAGTTCTCCCCTGAAAGCAAAAACGTCAGGGACCGGCTTTGCTGTTGCACACCAGCAAGTCCAGGAAGCGCTGGAAGACGTAATTCCACCGGTCCTTGCCTTTACAATGGGTGTTCCAGAGGTCGTTGAGGTCATGACACCGTATGAAATGTCACGGCTTTTATCCAACGAGGTGATGAAGAGCTTATGCTCTTCGTCACACAGCAGCCCCGTAAAAACTGCGAACACGCCGGAAGCAAGTGAGCCGCGTGTCTTCAAAAATCCCGGGAACAATTGGTTGAGGATACTGCTGCACTTCAAGGTGCTCCTCCAGAGATTTGCACCCAAGGTCCGCAAATTCCTCTGCAGGAAGAAAGCGAAGGAAGTGCCGGCAGTGAATGTGGGAGATTTTATTCCTCCAGACGACGTGCGATGTTCCATTAAAAATGCCGCCGATGCCGTCGTCCAAGGCATAGAAAGTACCGATTTTAAAAGGGAAAATGTCGTCTGTGAACCCACAGAAAGGAAAAAGGAAATTCTTCCAGAGCCACCAGAGGCCCCGGCCATCATAGAAGGGGTGCCTTTGGTGCCTGTGGAAGAGGAAGATCTCCCCACTGAAGAGAGGTGTGACGTCCAAACAGCAGCGTCGCCTGAAGACTTGGAGAAGCGGTGTCGCTGGATTATCACAGTGCTCTTCTCAAGGATCTTCCAGGGGACGAACGTTGACATAACGGACATGATGGAAATGACCGAGCTGATGACGAGTCTGTTAGTCGCCAGGATGCAGGAGTCGAGCATCTCTCTGGAGATGAACCTGAAACAGGTCAAAGAGCTCGCCAAAGCTGTCCATAAGAAGCTCTGCAAACTGATGGATGACACATGGACAGTCTGCATGATCCTGATGGGGAAGAAAGTGCCAATTTACACGCTGGTCATCGACATGCTGGTGACACGTCTGGAGAAGACAAAGAAACAGAAGAGCAACGCTTTTGTTCGGGTCTTCAGGTCTTTCTGTGGCCTCTTTCGGAGGTCAAAGAAATCCGAAGACCCATCCAAGTCTTTTCGGTGAGACGATCAGGTCCGTGTACCCCGGCCCCCCACGCCTTGCAGGTCATAGGTGTTGCAGCACCTATCACCGCTGGCTATGGGCGAGAGGCGGGGGTGCACCCTGAACATGTCGCCACACATACTGTATTGACAATTTAGAGCGATAAAATTCACAAACATAAATGAATTATTGAATAAAAATTAGAAAATGTCTATCTTTGTCTTGTCTATTATATTGATGGTGTAAATATTTACATGAATCTTCAACAAGAAAAAAAAAGTCTTGTACTGTATCTTTATCAACTATTTGTAGTCCTGGAGTCCACTTCATTAACATTTGTAGTCCTGGAGTCCATTTTATTAACTATTTGTAGTCCTGGAGTCCACTTTACTAACTATTTGTAGTCCTGGAGTCCATTTTATTAACTATTTGTAGTCCTGGAGTCCACTTTACTAACTATTTGTAGTCCTGGAGTCCATTTTATTAACTATTTGTAGTCCTGGAGTCCATTTTATTAACTATTTGTAGTCCTGGAGTCCACTTCAGTCTCCAGCGACTTTGTCTTTGTTAGAAACGACTAGCGTTGTGTAACATTTAACATGGGAGAGGGCGGGACTTCCCCTTCTACTTTGTCCAATCGACGAGCGCCCCTTTCAGCCACATGACGTTGCTCCGAAAGTTCGTTTTGTGAATAAATCACAGTGTGAACGCAGACCTTTCAGCAAATTATAAATGCAGGAGTTTGCTCCCAAAGGAACCGAGTCCTCTTGGTGCAGTGTGAAAGCACCCCTAAAGAGGCTCAGATGCATCCATCCAACAACCATCCTTGGAGACGAGAGGTTCTGGTTGGAACCCAGACCATCAGAAGGTTCTAGCTTAATCTCTAAGAAATAATCCCGGCCCTCCTGAACAAAGACGAGCGGAACCGGACGTGACTCAATAATCCATGTTTTTCAGTTTATAGAGAACATTAAACTTCCAGCATTTTAATTCTTCCATATTTTTTCCCGGTTTTGACACGAAATACATTTTACATATATTTTGATATTTAGTGACTATTAGTTTAGTTAAAATATCAAAATTAAACTCTATCCTAATTAATAATGTCCAACTATGTACATAAATAAACGCATTTGAAAAAAAATATATGGTGTAAGGTTATTTTGTATTTTGTAAGGAAAAAATCAACGGTTTGTAAGGCCATGGAGCCTTGGAGGTTGACAGGTATGAATATGTAAGCTATCTACCACCAGTCTATCTCTTTTTAAGAGAAATGCAGAATTATGGCAAAAGGATTTAAAAACAGTCAAATGCTTCTATTTATTCGAGCATCAGGAGTTGCACATATAATGTTTCGAGCCTATATATCGTGATAATCACAGTGCAGGAAGGCTGCAGGTTACAGTCACATGATTCGTTCCCTGGAGGTTAGCGTGAGAGCTCTGGCGGATCAGGCGTGAGAAGAGAACACAGACGGCAGAATGAGAGTGACCACAGAACAGTGCAGGGACACAAAGCTCGAGCATCAGAGCGCCTGAGCAGCCGCCTGGCCAGTTCCAACCGTCAGGAAAGCAGCAGAGCTCTCTGGAGGATGTGAGGCAGGGGGGGGGGGGGGCTTCTCCCCAGGAGGCTGCGGCTCCCAGATGCCCCTGGCACAGCTCCAGCATCCAGAAGTCAGGTGCATCGCCACATGGAGGCCGTGAGCCGAGGCTTTCACTGCTGTCGAAGGACACAGACTCGCAGTCAGGGAAAGCGGCAACAAAGAGATTTAACATTTGATGATTTGGAGATATCTTTGCACAAATGTTTTCAGAGTTGCAGCGCTCTGTTGTACTCAGACCCCAATTTAGGGTTAGATATGTTTTACAAGTCTTTTATGGAATTGACAGCAGAACAGAACATCAGAGCTTAATTTGCATATTTTGTTTATATTTTCTTCTAAAGACTTTGTTCTATTGTTGTATCAATAAATAAGATATTGTGCCTAGGACAGGAAACTCCAAAAATATCGACATATTTTTTTCCTTTTTCTATCCTTTTTCCATGTTGCACCAAAAATGTTATGTCTAGAAAAGTTAGTTTTAACGAATTTATACTTTTTGAATGTTCCGTCTAGAACAGATAAATAATGAGGGGATGTGTGAGAACTGCCTTTTAATGCGAGGTCTTTTCAAATTAAAAGCCTTTGTTTGAACATGAGCCATTTCAAAACCATGAAAGTACCAAACATGATTGTACGTGAGAGAGAAAAATAGTTACATTTAATTTGATGCAGATGAAGCTACACACGATAAAAACATTTTTTTCTCACTACTCAGAAAGCTGTGGTCAGTCGCATTACCTCATGGCATTGTGTTGCCATGGCAGTGGGTCTTTGGCTTGTGTGGATAAAAGTGTGGGTTGTGTGAAAACCGAAACGTTGCCAGAATCAGTAGAAACAAACACGTGGAGTCGCACAAAATATAATCAAAGATCTTAAAGTGAAATGCGGCCACAGCGAGAGCATCACACGCTGCAGCAAGACGCACCTTCGGCTCAGGGGCGCGAGCCAGCGTCACGACCTCACCAGCCTGGCTGAGAGATGCCACCCGACCCGGCTGGGCTCCTCGAAGGGTCACCGTTATCGAAGTGGGGGCTTTCTGCCCTGATGACACACACAAACACAGCCGCTTGAATCTCACGGCGAGACACACTGCTCCTCAAAAATACCCTGAAAATGGACTTGAGCGTTTGCGAGAAGTCGGCAAACATATTGGGATGGAAGTCGCCGCAATGTCTTTGTGCTTAGCTTAGCATAGTTAAAGCATAGCTGGGTGCTGGGTGATGAAAGTGAGCTTCAGCTCAGTGAGAGCGGTGAGAAGAACAACTGAATCACAGAACAAGAAAGAAAAAGAAAAACAACAGGCGCAATGAAAGCATGAGTTTGATTTGTCTTTATTGTAAGAGCAGGAACAGAACTTGGGAAATGCCATGTGCTACTTTTATTGCTTTTCAACACGTCTGAGCAAAATGTCATCATTCACACACTTATGGATATTAAAAGCAGATGATTTAATGGGTAGGTTTACAAACCGCTGCTACACAAATAGGCAACCAGATTTAACGCGTATGAAATGACTGTAACAAAAAGAGAAAATCTGACACACAAAGACCTGGATTCAATTCTCGGGTATCAATTTGGTACATTTTTTACCAACATTGACTTAAATAGAAATTCAAAATGTCTCTGAAACAAACGGTTTCTTACATTTGTGTCCATTTCTTCATAAACATAACGTGTCAAGCATTGAGTGGGACTCTAACCACACATTTCCCGTGCCGCTCTTTTTCTGAACGTGACAACAACACTGATCTGCCCTCTGATGGTACAACAGGACGCCTCGCTGGGTTCGACCCGGCAAGCTATTTACACCCACGTCCAGAGGGCGGTCCTCGGCAGTCTTCTGCTGCAGCCTGTCCTCCGGGGCCGACGGACATCCTGACCGACCGTTTCTAAAACAAAGGAAGAATCGACCCTGGGCTTTCAACGCGGCCGCCGCGTTTTGGCAGCTCGGGACATACCAGCAGTCTGATTGGTGATGTGAGCCAAGCCGGGCAAGCTGCTGGCCAGTTTGGCCAGCCCGCCGTTGGTCAGCAGTTGGTGGATGGCGGTGGTTTTAGCCACTCCTCCCGTGGTGACTACAGGCACCGCCCGGAGTAGAGTGCTGCCGCTGCAGGTGCCGACGGAGCTCAGGACCTGACCCTGAGCTTTTCCACAAACCACCTGAGGGGGGGGGGGGAGACAAGATAAACAGCATTAGGCTGAGTCAAGAACAAAACACGACAGGCTGCAGGTGGTCGCATTTTAATCCCATCTTTTGTCTGCGTCTTTTATTCAGAACCACGGCGCTCGATTTTTGACCCTATTTGAGGGAACATTTTCAAGTTGGAAGCAAAATCATTCACTTCACATCGGATATTAGTTTTATTAGCAAAATCCACGATTCATCAGGTGTTTGCAATAAAAAAAAAACCCATTTAAACAGTCCAATAAATCATTGATTGCAAGTTTTACTTAAAACCCAAAATTCTACTTTTATTGACTACAGCAATCTATAAATGATTCTGGTTCAATACAGTAAAAATAGTATTTTGTGCTGAATGTGGAAAAAAAAAAAAAAAAAACATTTTTATTGAGCCATTCCAACTGTTGTTTACTGCAAACATCTGGTCAATTACATATTTGGACTATAAAACTAAATAGAAGTTGACTAAGTTGGCTACAAAATGTACGCAAGGCAGATTTAGCGATTATAAACAAGCCCAGCAGAGATGCCTTTAGTGTGGTAAAAAAAAACGACTCCTCCTGCTGCGCCTTAAAAACACGTTCCAACTTACCGCCTGTGCCGCAGCAGAGACCACATGAATGGACGCACACGTGGACAGAGACGTACCTGCGTGCCGCTTGCGTTGGCTGCTGTGGACGGCAAACTAGGAGCTTTGGTGACGATGTCCTGCAGACTGAAACTTAGGCCTTGTAGCAGACTGCTGGCGGAAGATGCTGCACACAAACACAAAAACAACGAGGACTCATTGGGGGGGCAGCTCGGTGAAATCAATCCCAAATTGTGTTAATGCAAAAACTCCGTCCCACAGGCCACAACAAAACAAACACACACTCACACACACAGCACATGAGCGTAATGCCTAAAGGGCGCGGTTTGGGACAGTGACAGACAGCGATGGTGCCACAGGTGATCAATGAGGTTTGGGTAAACATGTCCTTTTACACATGATCTACATCCGGGGCTCAGGACCTGAACCTCACTCGCAAAGCGGTTAGCACTGCTGTGTCTTGAGGCTGCACAGCTTGAGAGCGCAAATCAGCCGTTCAGGACGGGACAAAGATACCTTGGGCAGTAGCCGGAGCTTGCACCTGGACTGGTGTGGTGGACCCTGACACCAGGCAAGGTTGCACGCTGCCGAAAGAGCTGGAGCCTGGGGACAGGGCACCAGACATCTCTGAGAGACTACCAGACCTGCAGTGACACACATAACCACCAGTCTGCTCAGGAGCTAGCCCAGCAAGAGCTGCTTGGCCATCATTCCCAAACTCAAGAGGGCACCTCTCATCAATCCCTCTGCTGCACCAGACACGCTTTTTGTCCGATAGGGTGGGCGCAGGCATGATTCGGGGGGTTTTAGGTAAATGAATGGGCCTGTGTGGAGGGCAGACTAGCTTACCGCTGGCCCGTGAGAAGTCCCGAGAGCTCCTTGGCTCCGGCCACAGTCTGCCCCACTGTCACCGCTAAGGGCTTCGCAGCAGCACCCACTGCATGGAGAAGGATCATAGCATGACAGATGGTTATTTAACTCGAGAAAGAGGTGTTTAAACGAGAGCCATCTGAAGGGGACAAAAAGCGTGCAACAAATGGATCAGCAGCCCTTCATGAAAAAATAAACAAGCAAATAATCGAGCTTCCAAAGTTCTGTTTCTCCAAATTGATTGATTCATGTTCTTTTTTTTGGAGAACAGCCACAACGTCCTGAGCCTGTTTTTTGTACCTTCGTGTGCAGCGGGGCCGATGCTGCCCCCGGCTGACTCGCTTTGAGAAACGATGGTGACCTTGATCTTGGCTCTCTTTGAGGCTTTGCTTGGCGTGGGACTGGGCGCCTGCCTCCTCTTGCCATAGGACCTCAGTTCATCTCTGTCCAGCCCTTCCATCGGATCGCTGGTCACTGGCACTGCATCGCGCAAACACACACGCACATATTAATTGCCTTAGTAATTTATTGTCATTTATTGTCATTCATTGTCATTTTGCATCAGGGGTGTAATTTATTTTAGATTAATTGTTAGTTTGCATCGGCGGTGTGAAATCATTTTATTTTTGTTTTTCTAATGTTACGTTGCATCAATTGAGTTATTGAATATTGGTTTTATTTTTATTTGTATTGTTAAATTTGTATTGTTAAATGTCGATGATTTATGTACGAAGGACTTTCAACGGAAACAAGACCGAAAGGGCTTTTGTGAAATTCTCCTCTTAGACAGGATGTTTGACTGTACTTGTACTGTAATACATGCTACTGTTTGACTGTACTTGTACTCTAACATTCTATCTAATAAATATATTCATTCATATATTCACACACACACACATAAACACAAACTGCTGAGACAGGCTCTTTTAAACATGCTGGTTGGTACTGCTTTGAAATGTGCCAAGCAGTGATTTAGATTAATGTCAGTATTAGTATTTTTAAATACATTAGGGCAATGGGAACAAGGACAGAGGTGAAAGGGCACAGGGGAAAGAAGAGAAAGAAGGAGGGACAGACCACTTACCAAAAATACAAGGAGGGGCTCCAGGAGGAAGATTTTTCCTCACAAGCATGTTTTGTTTCATAAAAGCAGCAAACTGAGCTGGAAAGAATCGAAAAGCCGGGAAGGACAGTTCAAGAAAGAGACAGAGGATGAGAGGAGAGTATTTCAGTCACGCTCTACCGCGCCCCGCTGATGTTAGGACATCCTAATCTCCTAAACATTTGAGTTGCAGTCAGGTTCACATCTAACAAACACGGAACAGCTTTTGGCAAAAAGTCTGCAGAGGCTGACATGAAAGACTCATTTCAACATGTTGACAGAAACAAGCAGGGTCACTGTAAGGCTGTGTACACACACACACACACACACACACACACGCGCGCACTCTCGAGCGGTGGGCAACCCACCTTGAGCCTGTTTGTGTGTGAGTACTGTGCCAGAACACTGCATGTGTGTCTTGAGGAGTTGCGTGGCCGTAATCAGGCTGGACTTCTGTGCTGGAGACAGACCAGACGTCTTGGGCTTAGGACTTGAAGTGGGACTGCTGCAGACACTGGACAGATCCTGGAGACATGGGGGGGGGGAGGGGATTAGAACTAATTTAACATGCAGAGGGTTAGACAATAAAATTCTGAATACAAGACTCGTTTGCATCCGCTGTGGTTAAACCCCCCCCCCCCCCCCCCAAAAACAGCCGAAGTTCCACTTTGAACCTCGTTTTCCAGTGTTAGTGTGAATATCAGTCCTGAACCCGAGAATTCTAGCTGTACTTAATCCTTATTCCATTAAGAAACAGACGTAATTGAAGCTGCTGTTAACTGACCTCTGACCCCGATGGTGAGATGGGAATTCTAATTGCAGGGGAGGAAGGTCGTCCTCTCTCGATGTCGAAGGGAAGCTCCCGTCGAGGCCTCTTCTTCTTCTCCGTGTCGAGGTCCCTCGTCTCCCCCGAGCCGTGGCCGTGGCCCTCGGCTCGCGTGAGGACGCCGGACAAAAAGTCAGCTATTTCATCCTGCAGGGTCGATGAAGACAGAAGAAAAGTACTTTCACATCAGACATGTCTGTGCTCTAAAGCTACACAAGAGGATTGGAAACTTGAAGCATCTAGTTGAAAGCGCCTACCTGAATGCAGCGGTCCACCATCGTCTGCGTCAGCCCCTCAGACTTCATCTTTGCTGAACTGATTCTGTGAAGGGATGGAATGATATTAAAATCAGTAAACCGCTAAAAGAGTCCCATTCAGAGTGTGTGTCTCCTTAAACAGCTGATCCGGTGGTCGAGACAGACCTGAGGTTGTCGTCGGCTCCGCCGACCATCACCATGCTGTTGTCTGCCCTCAGCTTCTCTCTGAACTCCTCCATGCCTTCTATACTACCCTGCAGTGCATTCTGACCAATTACAAACAGCACTGGCGTCTTCATGTCCAGCAGGGCGTCGTCCACATCCTGCAAAACAGCAAGACGTTGCAAATCGCAACTACAGATGACTGGAAACGAAGACCGCAGGAAGGCCAGTCCTTCGTGCTTACCCCTCTCGGCCCGTTAACCGTTAGCAGGGGAAAGCCGAGACACACCACAGCCGTCAGGTACTCCATGAGGGACACCTGCAATTTACCAGCAAGTATATTAGCAAGTAGCCTGGACTTAAAACTCTCTACTATCCGATTAGGTCATCGTGATATAAAAAGTCTTACATGACAAGCAATGAGAGCGCCAGCATTCCAGCCAACCAGAACAATGGGCTTGTGGGGGAAGTGAGTGTGAACCTGGTGGTTACATTTAACGTCACAATCAACACACAGCATCAAACAGAAAACTATTTAGAAGCAACATTTTATAGAGTTAAAACATTGAAACAAAACTTATTTTTGTTACTCATTTTAATAAGATAATATTTGGACATTTTAATTTGGATCCGCTTTATTTGCTCTCCACACCAGTCTTGGCAAAGGCATTGCCACAATGAGGTTTTATTTCTCTGCATCAGTGGGACCGAACATCCTACCTCCATGACCTTTGACCGGACGGTACCCAGCATGTGCTCTAGACACTGTGTGATGCTAACATTTGCGCCGCTGTTCACGTGACTGTGAACTGGGATGACCTGAAAAAGACAAACACCAGTTATAGATGCTTTTCTCAGATGTTTATAACTGATACCGACACGACTGAGTTAGAATCGAGACCTTTCCCAAACAGGAAAGCTGCGACTGCCATAGCCTCATCCGGCGTGACGTAGCGAGAGCGGGGTTCGTCGGGCTCGATGGTGCGATTAGGATAAGAGGGGATCCGGGAAGTCTGCTCTGAAAAAGAAACAGAGAGGGAGCTTATCCCAAAATACTTACTATAAAAAGAGAGTAGCATCTAAAAGGCTTTTTGTTTCAGAGTTACCGGTTTGTTCAGGGACAGGACTCCGACAGCTGGGTCCCAGGGCCTTTTCAGCAGCAGAGACAGAGCCTCTGCGCTCGGAGCGCCGGTCTTTGCTGACGTCAGCAACATTCTGTCAATCAGCAGCGGCAGCTTCGGAAACACAAAAACCAGGAAGAGCAATGATCCGGGGAATCCTTGATGTTCCCGACGCCGACTCCTGATGGGAAATACCCATGTGGCCGTTCCTCTTTACTCAATGGTCATACCTTGCTTTTGAGAGTCTGCAGGACATCCAGGTAAGCAGCAAGCATGGCGAGGTTTAAGGATTCTATCATGGTATTGTGAAGCCATTGTGTCAGTTTGGTGTCCCAGTTCACGAAGGCTAATGCGTGCCGCACCTTCCTGGCACACTTGTCCACAGCGATCCGCCGCAAGATTGGCTCATTTGGTGCCTAATCGAAAGAAGATCACACAAGAGACCTGGTTTTCTCTTGAAAATAATGCAATAAATAAACATTACAAATATATGTAATTATATACATCAAATATTGGGACTATTTCACTCTGGATTTACAATGTCCATGTAATCCAGCAAGGGGGGGAAAGCACGCACCGTTATAACTCTAGACGTTTATGACATCGTAACTGTGCTATAACTGGTTTCGACCCAGCAGTCGTAAATAAATTAGAACTCTGAATCTCTTGAGAACAGAATGAGACAAACTGAGGAACACTTACATTCTCATTGGCCAGGCGAGCCAGCCTTTCAGCCTGTAGAGCTTTAAGGACTTTATTGAAGAGCTTGTTTTGGGCAACTGACCATCCAGTCCTGAAGCACAATAAGGATCATGTTAGAACTTTAACTGAGATCTTTTGGATCATTACGCTCATTGTGGATCAAGACATGGACCAAAAAAACACAGAAGTTAATGGCTGTACAAGAAATCTGCCATTACTTGTTTATATGCTCCTCCCAGTCGTCAGGGGGCGGGGGGTTCTCGGCAACCGTGCGGGCAAAGAGAACGTGCCGCTCGCACTCCTTCATCACATTGAGAGCTTTCTGATTATCGTACAGCGGGACGGGTTTCACCGTGACCGTTTCCACATCTATTGCAGAATCTGCGTCTCTGCAGACAAAAGAAAAGATGAAGTTACTGCGAGAAGGAACGTTGGTTCAGTGATAAATACGAAAGCAAGGACTCACGACAATGCTTCAAGCTGACGGCGAGGGGCAACAAACAGCGTCCTCGTCGGCCGGGCACTGCTGGCATCTGGGTGAGCGTTCCATGGTTTAGCATAGCTGTGGTCCACAATGACCAAATCGAGTTCTCTTTCATGGGCAGACAGCTGGAAAAGCAAAGACGTGCCCATCTTTCTAGCTGATATTTGGAAGTCCTTATCCCCACCACGGTGCATCTTCTTCCTGGGCCCCAAAGAGCCCTATTAGGGACTCGACAACTTTGTCGATTCAAACCGAATCTGCAAAAGAGAATCGAAAACTAATTATTATTACTAACAACAATTTAATAAAGCATCTTTCATACTAGAAATGTAGTTCAACGTGCTTTACAACAAGGATGCACACAATAAGTGCTTCATATTTAAAAAAAAGACTTGGTGAGAACATGAAAACTGGAACAAAATGCATAAAAATGGGGATGGAACAGAAATAAAAGAAAGCTCAAGAAGGGATGGAAACAAAAGCTTCATCAACGATGAGATAATCCACCATATTTGAGCATCAATCAGCTTCAGATATCCCACATTTATTGAGATACCAAGTCATGAGTGGGTTATTCACCTTAAAGGAAATGCAAGAAATAATAAAATTAAATTAAAAATGACTATCTAGTCTCTTAAAATACAAATACGTGAATATGCTGGAAATTATTAACTGTACTAGAGCCAATCTATGGGATTGGTTATTATAAATAAAATAAAATGACCATTTTAAGGTGCTACCTATGACATTTATTATGTCTAATGTTTAGACTAAATGTCCATCAACTAGAGTAAATAATAGTTACAGCCTTCACAAATGTGCAGGGACCGTGCCCACCCCGAGAACCCCCCACGACTGCTCTGTCGTGAATAGCCTTATCTTATTAAAAAATTACATTTGTGTTGGATCTGCGTTAACGAAACAATATCAACGCGTTCACGACTATAACTCATGTCGGTCGTTACCTCAATAGTTAGCATTAATGCTAATCCTGCGTAAAGAGACTACGCTTTTGGGCTGGCCTAGCATGCTAATATTAGCATTGCAATCTAAAACCTAAGCGCAAGACGCCATCGCTGAGCCCCGCTGCTCACCTTTTTGTTCGGTTACTCCATGTTTGTCGTACAACTCTTATTTTGAGACAAAAGAGAAACAATAAGGTGTTTTTTAATGGCAAACATCGACAGGTTAAACGAAAACAAATAGTTGATGCGTAGAAAACACACTTCCTTTTGTTATGTGAATTGTTGCCACGTTAGCTTCTTATCCCTCCTTTTTTGGAAGCTAATAATGACGACAATCGGGGAAACGTCAAAAGCAAACTGGCAACCCGGTTTGTGGCGCGTCAGAGAATGGCGGAAAACCTGGACTGCATCAGCAGCAGAATCTGGATTCTTTATGCCTTTAACAAGTTTTAAAATGAATAATTTATTTTTGATAGAAAACACACTTCTGTCATAATGCAAATGAGTTTCAAAGTGAATAATAAAAAAATACTTAACATCTTTTTATACCCACCAAAAACAACAACAACAACAACAACGGCACCGTGTTTACAAACAAATAATCTAGCCGAAGTCATCATTTGTAGCTACTCTGGTTGGGAACTGCATGAGAATGAGAAATGGAAAAGTAAGAATAAGTAAGAAAAAGAATTAGAATAAGAACAAGAATGAGAGAAAGAACAACATTTAATATGGGACTAAAAGCTATGAAATGTATTCAGGAGTTAGATTCAAGCCTTAAAGCTGATATAAATAGGATCTTAAAAATAACTTTAAAAGACACATGGAGTTAATGTAAAACTAACCAAACAGAAATAACTGAAACAGGTTTAATGATTACGAGTATTGATTCTGGTTAAACGGCTAGCAGCTGAGGTCTGTTCCTTTGATCTCATATGTTCAATAACAATAGCATTGACATGATTTGTTGTAACACCATGAACAATGTTATTGTTTTCAGTAATGTGTTGATAGATTTGCATGTTTGCAGGCACTGAAACTACTTGAATATACGGTTACATGAACCAAACAATGACCTGATTATAAAATGTTTCAGAGAGCTAGAAATGAAAACAGAATAATATGAAATCTCATTTCACATCAATGTTTAGACATTGTTGAATCACAAGTTTGCCTAAAATCTAACAATGCAACTATATCAAAAGTCACTTTGTCTCTTTTAGTAGTTTTTTTCTGAACAAATACACAGCTGACCTATTTTGTTGCCTCCCATTATTTAATTCCAAAGGTCTCTGCGGATAAATATTTAAAAGACGGTTCCCTTCTTACCAAATAGGAAAAACCGGACAAGTCTGACTTCCAAAATGGTGAGTAAATAAAAATTAAGGAGTTATGATCTTAATTGTTTGTGGCTGCTTTTGTGTTTGGACAAATCATTTTAATTTATTTTAATGCACAGCTCTCAAATTTTTACTATCAAAATTTAAGCACTTTAAGAAAATTGTATTTCAGAAATGTGTTTCTGGGATAAATTCCCGGATTCAGTGCTGAGGTCAAATATTAAAACTGCAATGTTTGCTTCTCATTTTCCTTTGAAGAAATATTTGGCCGTGGCTCTGGTGCTGTGCACTCTGCTCTCGCTGTCGAGTGCTCATTGCATGAGGAAGTTCCTGGTACCAGGTAAAAGAGGGGAAAAACACCACTGCATATATATATATATATATATATATATATATGTGGTATAGAGAACATTTGACATTTAACAGTTTAACAGCTATTTCTTGTCAATAGGCAGTTCCCACTGTCAGGATCATGTTGATCACGCTTTTCATCCAGTGGGCTCTACATGGATAAACAGCGATTGCTTGAGGTGTGATTGTTCCGAATGTTGTTCTTCGTGAGTACACAAATAACATTATTTCTTATTTTAAATGGATATCAAGCTTATTTATCTTTGCACGTTTTTACTTTTCCAATGTTAAATATGATAATTACAGGTATTCGACCCCAATACATGTTCCCGATGACTGTGTGTCAGAGCTGGACTATGGGATCTGCAAATACAAAGTCTACAAGAGGGACGACCCGACCGTAGAATGTGAGGTTCACGGAGCAGTTGGAAAGTGATCTGATAGTCTGAAGTATTGTTCTTTTCAAACGGGGACAGAGGAACGATTATGTAGACGTGGCTTTCTGCAAGGAAATACTCTGTTGGGCTGCAGCTGATAGAAAATAAAAAGAAAATGCTGCTCCAGATTCACTTTCAAATGAACAAACAAATCAAAGATTGCTTCTAGATTTCTTGCTTCTTTAACTGCACTGCTACGCAAACAAAAACGTTATTTCTGCCACTGAAATGTACTAACTCGTCCATTCCTAAAGTGTGATTCAGGATGTTTAAACCATTTTTCTTCATTCCGGAGTGCTTCTGCTCTTCTTTTCACCTTTTCAACTCTATGGTTGTCGTTAAACTTTTGCTTTTAAGCTAAATAAAATCCAATAAAGTCATTTATCTGTGAAACGTCAAAGAGTTGTGCAAGCGCGAGTATCTATTTTTTACACACAAGCCACCCACACGACGGTAATACAGTGTTGAGCGTGTGATTTGTTGCCATGTTGGCTCTTTATGCCCTCCTTTCACCACAGCTAAACACAACCACTACAGCGGGGCTACGTCTCAGCAAACATGGCAACCCAGTTTGAGGCGGAGTGACGAGAAATCTGGACTCTGGATCCTTTATAAAAATAAATATTAAAGGCTAAATATATTTTCTTTTTGTGGTCATGTAAGAAAAAACAACAACAACAAAAAACAACAACAACAACAACAAAAGCCAAACAGACAATGTGAAAATGTTATCAAGTTGTGTTATTTCTCCATATCTCCAATATCATGAAATAAAATAAGTAAAAAAAAGAAAGAAAATAAATTAATAGCTAAGTTACATACAAACTACTAAAACAGGCCTTTATTTATTTTTTTTAAGTTTTGATTCCTGGACCATTTATCAGATGGATGGATGTTTGAAAAAAAAACAATAGGCACTCAACACCACCAGGTGGCAGGACAAGCGAGGAGAATCTGGTGTTTCCATGGCACTGGCTTCATCTCTCCTTTGTAGAGAGAGAGAGAGGGCGAGTTTTGCAGAGACGTCCAGGCCCTCAGATTGTCCCTGTGGCGTGGCCCCATCGTTGCTGGACAGCAGAGACGGTGGGAGGTTGTGCAGCTCCTCTCATGTTTGTGTCCGTCCCAGTGATGAGAAGGTCCAACAGCGTGACGCACGGAACACTCGTGCTCTCTCTCTCTCCTCCAACCTGGGAGTTACACTCTCTGCTCTCCCTTGGATTATTGCTTTTCTTTTTTCTTGTTTTTGGTGTTGTTGTTGCAAAACTGAAGATGCCTGTGGAGGATTGAGAGCATAATCTGCAAGTCGGATTAATTTTGTAATTTAACCAACTATTGCTGAACTGAAGTGGAAGCCGGAATAATGTCTCCGTGCTGGAGCAGAAGCGCCTGGTTCCCCGTGGCGTTTGCCTCTGCTCTGGTTGTTCTTGCCGCCGGCATCGCTGGACCGCATCAGGACGGGCAGGACGGGTCGTCCTCGTGCTTCGGAGGCTTTGACCTCTACTTTGTTTTGGACAAGTGAGTTGCCTTACATTCATTTCCTGACAACACTTGATGACCAGGTTGGCTTTGGTTAAAACGTTTGGAGAGTTTATTTTTTGCCTTGCATTTGTTTCCAGATGATCTCAACTAAAATATTTCACCCGTTTCTGATGATGTCATAGTTCTTCTTTGCATTACTATAAAGGCGTATTCATGCACAGAGCAGATTATACAATTTCTGACACTTCTGCTTCTCCCATCGTCCACTGCCAAAACGCTTTCCCCGACATCCTCCCCATGTCTCCGATCATTTGTGATTGGTCGTAACAGGAGAACAATAAGTCACAAAGCGGATCCTTTCATTGTCCATAAGTCGAGTAAATGCACGGTGCGAGAACTTCGATTTGGAGTCATCTCATCAGCAAAGCCAACTGAAACCGGCTCAGTGTCATTCCTGAAGCATGTATTTCTGGGTTTTCCCAGGAATCCCACTTAGAACCAGTCGATGAACATGCACTCAGCTCATCTTACACTGACAGTTAAATTAAACCAAAGCTGCTGTTGCTTTTGGACTATTGTTTCTCCAGCTTGACTCAAAAACGGCATGCTTTTAGTATCATTATTCTTTTTTACCTCGACCCAAGCTGTTTGCCAACTGGGTCAAGAGCACTTGTCCTCCGACTCCTTCGCTTCGTCGGCGAGAGGACTGGAGGGTTGGCTCCGTCCCCTCCAGTCAGGGTAATGGATTTTCCTGCTGGCATTAGGTGTTACTTTCTTTTTTTAAACAAATGTCAGGCCAGTTTTTTTTGGTGTTCTCCACCTGCCTTTCCCATCCTCTCCCAGTATTCTCTCTCTCTCCCTCTATTTGCTCTGCCCTCTCTCCATCACCGTCCAGATGTTCTGGTGTTTCAGCCTGTTGGCTGACACGTTGTGGTAACAATGGAAACGTGTTTTAAGAAATCGTTGGGTCACATAAACTGTTACAATTAAAGAAGTTTTTTTTGTTAAGCATCAACAATGGAACACACACACACACACACACACAAACACTTGCAGATGTCTTTTTATGGTCTTGATAAACTAGATAATTTGAGTCCCTTTTTTCATTCATAAAACTTGTATTTACTGTTTAATAGGAGAGCAGAAAAGAGTTTGCATTCCAAAATGTGAATAAATCTGGTTCACTTCTGAGCTCGTTAGCAGAGAAGTAATAAAGTGTAGCGTCCACACTGACCTGGTTGTGGTCGCCCAGCTGAGCTGGATGAAAGCTAAATGAGGGTTGCTTCATCTGGAGTAATCCAGCTGTGGTGTCCAAAATATTTATTCGTGCAGTTCTTGTCTGCGGGCTCTCCGCGTTTTCCTTTTAGAAGTCTATTTCATGGATGGATTGCCGGCCTCTTTGGCAGAGGTCCAGGACACGAGGGGTCTGGAACGAGACACAAAACCTGAGACACAAATCTACTACAGAGACGGGCTGAACGAGTTCAGAGAGATGATACAAATCACAAGAGAAACCAAATGACTACAGGAAGAAGAAAAACAACTACAAGACATGAAACAATTAAAAACCACAAAAAAAGAAAAGAAACGCTACAAATAGACAAGAAAACAACAACAACAACAACAACAAAGTGACACAAAACAACTACAAGAAGACAAAAAACAAGGACAGCAAACGAAGAACTACGAAGAGGCACAAAACTACTACAAAAAAACCACAAACGTGCAATAATAAATACAAAGAAACACAATAATGAAATATAAACTGACCATAAATGAGTAAAAATGACTGCAGTTACCACCTAAAAAACAAAGGACTATAAAAAGTGATGTTTTTCTTCCTACCCTGAGAAGTTTTATTTCTTTTTTAAATGTCTTAATTTGGCTTTTCTCGCCTCAGATCTGGGAGTGTGCAGAACCACTGGACGGAGATCTACCACTTCGTGGAGCATCTCGCTCATAAATTCATAAGGTGACAATAACTTGGCATCAAGTGTGTGTGTGTGTGTCTGTGTGCGTGATAAACGTATTTAAATGCAATTCCTGCTCTAACGGAGCATTCTTTCCTCCTCTCGCCGCAGCCCACAGTTGCGGATGTCCTTCATTGTGTTTTCCACTGACGGAAGGATCTTAATGAGCCTGACAGAGGACAGGTGGGTGTAGAATAGAGCCTCCACGACTCAATCCCTCACTTTGCTCCCATCCAGTGGAGCGGAACGATCTGAACAGAGATCCCACTCGGTGTGGATCCCGATCTGTGTGGACGAGCGCTTCATCGTTGCACAGTTTGGGTCTCATCTTTCCACAGCATCCCTCATATCTTTATCCTACAAGGGGCTAATTTCCTGTGTTCCCATGTGACGCTTTCTGACACCAACACACACCAATGCAATAATAAAGTGATCATCTGTAAGGCATTGCTAATATATTCTGCAAATTCGGTCCACATGGAAGTTATTATGCTGTTGCTGCTCCTCCCTGCGTCTGCTTACAGTCGAAAGTGCACCGGCAAATGAATCTGACAAGATAAATATTTTCGTTATGAATTGCATTACCTTTTCTTTTTCAGGGAACGTATTCGTAACGGTCTGGAGGAGCTCCAGAGGGTTCTACCAGGAGGCGATACCTTTATGCATGAGGGCATCCTGAGGGTGAGCCCCCCCCCCCCCCCTACCGGTGTCTGCTTCTTCTCTGGGCCCGGAGAATCTAGAATAGTCGATATTCTGATGCTTCAAATGGCTTTTCTCTTCTTTTTTCTCTCCACAGGCCAGTGAGCAGATATATTATGGAAACACTGAAGGTGGGTGTTGCTTTTCTCACGCAGTAAATTGTTTCTACTGCATATGCAAAAGTATTTAAAATATATATCAATCGGAACATATTTAAATGCAAGTATTTTGTGCATCAATCAATCAATCAATTTGACTGTGAGCTAGCTAACTGATACTTAATTTTGTATTGCTACGAAACTGCATGGGGAAAACGGTCAAATTGGATCTTTCCCCACCCAATTAAACAGTAAAAATCATTCGTTTAGCCAATGGAGAAACAGCCTAGAATACACCAGTACTGGCTTCTGATTGGTTGGGCAGCTGACAGCCCGCCTCCGAAATAGCTTGCTTCCTCTTTTTATACTAAAGTTGTTTTTCAGCCATTTTCAGTTTAGATCCAAATAAGCCTCTAGGGTCTAGGCCAGGGGTGTGCAAACTTGTTTTCTCCGAGGGCCACATTAGCATTATGGTTTTTACAAAAACAAACGTCTGCACAAAGCTCTCGCGGGCCACAGGAAATGACGTGGAGGGCCACATGTGGCCCCCCGGGCCTTGAGTTTGACACGTGCCGTAGGCGATCTGTTGTCCAGGCGGCCCACCTTTTATTCCGACCAGCCTGCAGGAATCAGTCCCGGTGTGAAACTACAGCTGGAGTGAACTCTTTCTTGCGTGCAGGTTATCGCTCTGCCAGCGTTATCATAGCTCTGACAGATGGGGAGCTCCATGAGGATCTCTTCTACTATGCTGAGAGAGAGGTGAGAGGCAGAAAATCATAACCAGATGAAATGTGACTGATAGACCAGATCAAAGCCGCCCCCCCCCCCCCCATCCATCCACACTTTGATCCTTTCCCTCAAGCCTGTAAAAATAAAATCTGAGCATTTAAAAAAAAAAAAGAGTTTTAAGTTTAGTGTTCTCCTCACATCTGCACCGGAAAGCGAGGATTTTATTAGCTCCCCGGACCATCCAGGCACAAATGTCAATTAGTGCCAACACACCAGACAATGCTCGCAGGGAGCGAAGTACGCGGTGTCTGCATTCAGGTGTGCATTCAGGTGCTTCCATCTTAGCGTGGGGCTCCTGCTAGCAGCCATTCATTTCTTTTGGACCGTTCTGGACCGTACCGTGAAGTTCAGAGGCGTGACTGAGTCCAGGTGTCGAGCTCCTTCCTGTTTTCACCGTGGATCTCTGCGTTCTTGACACAGGCCAACCGCTCCCGAAGTCTGGGTGCCTCAGTTTACTGCGTGGGGGTGAAGGACTTTGATGAGACACAGGTTTGTGTTTTTGTTTTGATGTAACACACGCACACACACACACACATACACACATACACACACACACACACACACACTGAAATCTGTAGGCAACATTGTGAAATGTCTTGCAGACAAACGAGAAAGCACGATCACCTCATTGGCTGAGATAATTACACAGTGTGGATTAAACATGCCCTTCTTCCTCTTTAGCTGGCAAAGATTGCTGACAGCAAGGACCACGTCTTCCCTGTCAACGACGGATTCGCCGCCTTGCAGGGAGTCATCGACTCGGTAAGCATCTCGCCTTCGCCGAGGACTGAGCTTGTTCCTTGTCTCGGAGTCAGCCCTCCTGTCATCTTGCGTATATCGTGTAGCAACACACAGGAAACAAAGCAAACAGGTTCGAAGCCCGATAAGTTCAGGTGCCCGTACCGCTTTGGAAGCCACCTCGGCGGCGTTTCTGTATTCTCAAGCTAGCAAAGAAGTGAAAAACAATTTGTCGTGACATGTCCGGAGGGGCCGGGATACAAGGGTTAAAGGTCACACAGCTGACTGTCATCTGGAACAGATTAGCATTCAAACTGGGAGCTGCTGCTTCTCATCCCTGTGAGTGGGTCAGTGGGGCGTGAATCCGTCTGTTGGCTCCAGAGACACCGTTGTTAGACTCCCCGGAGAGTTTCATGTTTTTTCTGCTCGACTCCCCAGATCCTGAAGAAGTCCTGCATCGAGATCCTGGCTGCAGAGCCCTCCAGCATCTGTGCAGGAGGTAAGACGAGGAAGACGCACCTGCAGCTCATCCTCAGCGGGGGGGGGGGGCAGCTTGGGTGAAAGCGTCGAGATCGCTGATTCAACCTTTGTTAACAGTGAACTCAAACGGGTGCTGCCGGGTTCAGGAGGCTACGGATGCAAACCTTCAGCAGGAATCAGGAATGTGCAGCAGCAGCAGAAAAATAAGCTGCATTTAAACCATGTTTCCCAGCTGGGCTCTCCCGGACCCGACGGAAGCAATTCCTCATTTCCTCGGCGCATCTTAATAACTTCTGACAACAGAATCCGTTACTGACGGATCCTTGAGGAAATGTTTCGTGTTTCTTCCCTCGTCCTCCTCAGAGTCCTTCCAGGTGGTGGTGAGAGGGAACGGATTCCTCCACGCCCGCAATGTCGATAAAGTCCTGTGCAGCTTCCGCATCAACGACACGCTGACTAAAAGTGAGTGCAGCATCGCCGAACCATCTCAGCTCACGCTATTTAGACCAGGTGGGGGGGGTTCGGTCTTAAACTGGCGGCCCACGGGCCACTTGGGGCCCGTGCAATGATCATTTGTGGCCCGCAGCACGACGTGTAAGTTTAATATCAACGCGGCTCTCGAGTTTTACATGAATTAAAAAAAAATTAAATTCATTGACGCTATCTTAAGAATGTCTTTTGAGTTTTTGATTGTTAAAAATGCTGAAAAGAGGGTAACATTTAAAATGTTTCTAGAACACCCACGTAGCATGCTATGTAGCTACGGAGCATGCTACGCTATCATGGCATTGTTGCTTTTAAGCAACAGAATGACTCAGCCTGGAAATGACCCAGAAAGAAGAGATAAAGGCCATAAAAATACCACGCGGCAGGAAAAAGAGAAGCCCCGGAGGAGGCAGCCGCGTTGCCCACCAGTCTTCACTGCTGCCTTCCTGTAACAGTCGTTAAAACCCCTTCCTGCCAGATGTGCTAATGAGAACGCGAGACACTGACCGGAATGGAGGCGCAGATGAAATGTCTGCTTTACTCTCCGGCCCGTCGGTCGCTCAGATGGATCTCGCCGGTTCCCTTCGAGGTCTCTTCTAGTCAAGCGGTCCGTTTCTGATTTCAGAACCGTTTCGCACAACGGCTCTTTTCTGCTTCTCATGGATATATTCTGTTTACAGCACGCATGGCATCACACACCCAACACACACAATGGCGCTTATTTAGACGCTGCCATCGGCTCCCCGTACGGGCGACCTTGACCTTCCAGTCAAACCGGTGCAGCCGATAATTCCTCCAGGTATTAATCAACCCACTCCTGGTTCTCCGCCGTGAAACCAATTTCCTCAAGTCATGGAAATAATTGGAGTAAAATGATCCTCTCTTCCTCCAGATGCGTTTGCTTCTCCGTTTAGTCACATTTGTCTGGAGCTTGTTTACTTCACAATGGTGGCCAACTTCAAAATGAATGTAATTAGGCGGCGGTCGACTCGCCTGGAGATGTGAGGATCCCTCGCCGTGGATCTCGCCCTGACTTACTGCTCTGCTCCAGACTTTGAAAAATGCATATATATATATATATATATTGGAATGGGGAAAAGAAACGCAGCTGTATGTACGACGTGCAGATGTTGAACAGATGCAGCCATGTCTCCGGGGAAGGAGTAGCAGCCATGAAGGCTGACAAAGTTTTCCATAGTTTCGGCGACTGGGGCTACTGGATGCCGAGCTGCGCTCATCGTGGGAGACATTTGAGAAATATTCACAGTTGCTTTTCTCGCTGAGGAGGGGAAATTTGATACTAGTCTCACATCTCTACGCTAAAAGTGTAGCTGAGGCCATAGCGACTGGGGGGGTGGGCAACATGGCTGAACTCTTTACCCATCAACACCCCGAAATCTCAGTCAATATAAAGACACAAAGCTATTGTAGAATTGCAGGAATTCTGAGCACCAGATTGCCACAGAGCAAGCTGAATGAGAAACACCGGGACACGGACTTGCGGCGTCTTTATCTTTGAGGGATGTCAACAGTGGACTCGGGTCCTCTCGCTTGACTTGCTACAATCTGTTGTTTGTCGAGTCCTTTGCGTCGTGCGGCTGATCGGGTGTAAGGTGAGCGTTGAATTCTGAGCAAGCCCAAATCGAGGGGGGCCCGTTTGTTCTGCGTGGTTGGGTTTGGTTTTGGCAGCCATGCTTCTCCCTCCTCTCTTTGCTTCACGGTGTTTTCGGAGAGGAGTAGCTGCGACCCATGCGGGCCTGTTGGTGTCCTCCGTTCTAGGGTACGCTATCCCCTCGCCAGAAAAAACAGACAGGCTTGAGCAACGCCGCTCCGTTGGAGCCGCTTCCCCCAAAAGCCAGCTGGAGAGGAGGGAGGATGGGAGGATGGGGGGGGGGGGGGGGTGCTTTTACAGGAAAACAAAGGCTGCTGTGAAATAGCTGTTATTGGTGTCTCTGAGCACGACACAGATGTCTTCACACGGAAGACAAAAAAAAAGGAGTTGTTTTGAAGAACCTCTCCTGTGGGACAGCCAATCAGGAAGCAACATGTGCAAAAGGCACCGCCAGACAGGCCGACGTGTTTTTGACCTGGTTGTTTTTCCCATTCCTCAGTGGTGAAGCCTTTGGTTGTGGAAGACACATACCTCCTCTGTCCTGCACCAGTGCTCCAGGAAGAAGGGATGTAAGCGAAGCACCCCAAATGAAGCTCTCCTCCTCTCACTCGTGACAGCTGAGGCATTTCCTTCGGTGTCTTTTCCAGGGCGGCGAATCTTTACGTCAGCATGAACGAAGGCCTCAGCTTCATCTCCAGCTCGGTCACAATAACCACCGTGGGCTGCGTGAGTACAGATTGTAACATCAACTCATTTGATTTCTTCAGGGCCAAACTTATAGTCGTGTCATAATGGCCCTTTAAATGATGGATGAGGGGTAATTAGCATATAGCTGCTTTAGCCTGGATCCAAACAGCCCGGAGACGAGGTTTACAGCGTGTTCTGCCTCCGCCCGCAGTCCGACGGGACCGTCCTGGCCATCGCTCTGCTCATCCTGATGCTGCTCCTGATCTTGGCTCTCCTCTGGTGGTTCTGGCCTCTGTGCTGCACTGTGGTGAGGTTTTCTAAAAGCACTCCTGCATTCACACACGTGAAAAAACATTCTGATTGAGGGAGATTTACGAGCCAACAAGGGCGTGAGAACCTTTTGGATCCTTGCAGCTGATGTCTAGAACCAGAAGAGGTCACGGCCGCCAGGTGGACGTGTGTCGAAGTGATCACGCTGCCGTTGGAATAATATCTTTCCAGAGGTCAAAGTAGGAAACCTCGGAGTCTCACTTCTTGATATCGAGTCTCAGCAAACTCTTCCGCCAGTAATGGGGCGGAATAATTTTCATTTCCAGCCAGCGGTTTGGAAACAAACACTCGATTTGGCTGTTTGGGGTTAAGAGATTTAGAATCAAAATAAGACATTTATTTGCTTTGGATACAGTAAAAAAAAAAAAAAAAGAAATTCTAGAATATGTCATTATTTATGACACTATCAAACTAAACGGCATCACAACAGTTCAACAAACTCCAGAATGAAGCGCTTGGTGTCCTTCAACGTCGGCTCCAACGTTTCCAGCGCTGGAGACGGGAACGTGGGGAAGCTGCCAGAGAGAGAGAGACGTCAGCATTTAGAGCTCGGACGTCCCTCCCCTCGCTTTTAGCTGTTCTCCACCACTCGGCTGCCAATTCGAGTCTGCGTGGCGAGTGTGTTTAGGAAAAGCGATGCGAGGTTACCATAGGGAAGCATTTTGTGTTCCAGGATTTGGAGAAGACGTGGAGATGGAGGAAGATGACAAATAAGAATCAGAATCACTTCCATATGCCAAGTTGTCTTCATTATGTTGGTGAAAAATCGCCGACTGCTGACTGGAAGAGAGGCGCCAGACGTAGACTATGCAATCATGCAGTATGGAAGCGGATTAAAAGTTTCAATTAGGAACAGATCACAAGGGGAACAGGAATAATCGCATGATTGGCTAATTCTGGATGCAGGAGGGGGAACAAATAACCTGGTTACTCTTCCTTTCTTCTAATCAACACGCCAAAAAGACTCTGGATCGCACATTTCTAGGTCAGCGCTTCGGTCCTATTCAGAAACAAAAAGACCTCCATCGGGTGTTTGTGGTTCATCCTCTTGTTGGATGCAGATCGTATGGAAAGCTAGTATTTTGCTCCACATTTGCGGCTCTCCTCATTTCACCTTCTGTTCACCCCAACAGATCATCCACGAACCCCCCCCACCGGCCGACGAGGAGAGTTCGGTAGGAGCCGTGTCACCTTCATCCTCATCTTCATCCAATCTGTTTCTTATGAGTCCAAACAAAGACAAGCAAGCATCCTTATCAGAGAGTTTGTCCTTAGGCTGCGTAATCGTAACGTGCTATCGGACTCACTCCTTGGCGTTGGAACTCGAGTAATTCATCAAATGTGGAGCGTCAACGCCCTCGTGGAATAACAAGGAAGTCCTGACTTACAGTTTTCCCCTCTCCCGCCTTACGGGAGACGCTTTTTGAATCCCTTCCCGTTAATGGAATAGATTTCGAAACCAACTAAAAGCTGAATTTCTTGTGATTTTGATCAATAAAATTAGCTTAAAACTCATTTTGCCTTCCCTACATCTTCATGCAATAGCAATCAGGCTAACATGCAGCTAAATGGTGCATCAGGCCGCATCCCTTTGAACAGATTCAATGACGCCCTTGGCCTCCGAGACGTCTTTCATTCTTCGCTAGGACTTCCTCTGTCTGAGATTTGGAGGCAGGGTGTATTAAAGGGCTAGAACACCACCAGCGTTCACACTGGGTTCTGTAATTTCCTGTGATCTGACAACCAGCGGGAAGAATGTAAGGGCTGGGTTTGGCGTGGAGATGACAGACAGTGGGAGGGAGGGAATATAGACTTTTACATTTGCTTGTTTTTTAGCAGGAATATGCAAAAAGGAATAGACAGATTTCCACTAAACTCGGAGGAAGAGCGGAACGTGGAGACATTAGATTTCGTCGCAGATCCAGATGGAATTTTTTGAGCCAACTTCTCTGGAAATAATCCATAAACTCCACGTCGACTGTGTGTTGTGACGCTGCGCTGCGGATACTTTCATGTAAAGCTTTTAACTGTCAAATCAGCAATAAACCTGCTTCCTGCGACTCCCGCAGGACGACGAAGACTCCGAGGCCCCCAAGAAGAAATGGCCGACTGTGGATGCGTCCTACTATGGAGGAAGAGGAGTTGGGGGAATCAAAAGAATGGAGGTGACATTTAAGTAAATCTCTAAGCTGCCCCTCACAAACCCACAACCCACCGGACGGTTTGCAGATTTCAGACAAGCCTTTGAACGAATCATGCGCTACTGTCCTCCATTAGGTTCGCTGGGGTGAGAAGGGCTCCACGGAAGAAGGGGCGAAGCTGGAAAAGGCCAAAAACGCCAAGGTGAAGATGCCCGAGCAGGAATACGAGCTGCCCCCCACGCGGGTTCTCAACAACGGCATGCACAAACCCCGAGGGCCCCGCAAGTGGTACTCGCCCATTAAGGTACGACGACGGCACGCCTGCAGGAAGTACGAGTTTCTACAGCTAAAGCATTCAAAAATAAAACATCCAAAATGGTGGTGCGTTTGAGAGATGCGTGTTTAACAGATTGAATTCACACACTCATTCATATTTGGTTGGTTTTTTTCTGTTAGCATGTGTTAGCAGGCTAGCACCTGGAGCACAACATCTGCAACAAATGAATGCATGTTAATCTGGCTGAGGGGATGCCGTAGTGGAAACCGCACGAGATGTGTCGAGGTAATGAGGCTTAAGTGACTAGCTGGCACCCCGTCCCTTCCTCCGGGGACATTATGGGGTTAAAGGCGCCATTCCAAAGCCTTCCCGGTCAGCGGGGGACTGTTAATAGAAACCAGACTGCTGTCGGACTGACCTCCGGGGAGCTGCGCAGCTGGCAGTTCTGTGAGGAAAAGCAGCTGCGAATGCTGCCTTTATCTTTTGTTGTTTAGAAACCGTGAAGGGTCAAGTCCACGATGAACTGAAACTGGAATACCGCTCATCGAAATTCGCTCGAGCGGAGCCGCTTTAGAAGGTTTCGTTTGAGTAAAGAGAAAAGCAGTCGCTTCATCCTTTGGAAAAACAAACAAACAAAAAAAATTCTGATCATGATTTAAACTTTTGATTTGATTTCTCTTCCCACAGAGCAAACTGGATGCATTGTGGGTACTTTTAAGAAAAGGGTATGACCGCGTGTCTGTAATGAGACCTCATCCGGGTGACAAGGTAAGAAGGAGGTTGGGATGGATTGTACCGTCTGACATAGAAAGGAATCTTGGCGAGTCGGGCTCTGGCTGCAGCACGTTATGATGTAAAGACGTCTGGGGAAGTCATTATATTAAAAGAATAATAAAAAAAAGCAAATGCTATTCCTTAAAGACCAGCTGTAGGGGGAGGGGAAAACAGCGTGATGACATCGACTGCTGGCAGCTCAGCCGTCGTCTACAAGCCCGAGGGAAGTCTGCACGTAATAATCCCTCGCCCATGCATCGCTTCATTCTTCTCCGAGTAAAGAAATGCTGATCTGAGGGCCAGGAATAAGCAGCGAAAAGATCCAGAACCGTCTGGAGGCATTTCCTTGGTGACGCTTCTTAGTCCACAAAGTGAATCCGAGCGGCTCGGCGTAAAAAGTTCTCAGAGACAATGCCGAGTCGAACTCCAGCTGCAGAAAATGTCAGCGTTCACATCTGGGCCATGCATTAAGACTGCAAACAGACCCGACGGTGATGTCTGCTGTTAAAAGCAGGCCTGGGGAGGGACTGGTCCTGCTGCAGGGGCGCTCGCATCTGTTATTACGCTCTGGATAAAGTACAAGACAGTGACTTAAAGAGAGTAAAACAAGGCTCATGAATTCCATCGTCATCCTCATCACCCAGTGCTGCTGTTTTAGTGCCACCGAAGGATCAGCAGCCCCCCCCCCCCCCCCATCTTCCAGGGACTTTAACTTTAGCTCCAAGTGAAGTGTAATATATTTTATAGCGAATGGCCAGAATCCCTAGCTCCTCCCACAGACATCTATAAATCCAAAGGTAGCAGCAAAAGAGTTTGAAGCAGCCGGAGGAAGAGGAGGAAAAAATGGGCGCCTCAAAGGGCAGAAGCAAGCGAACGACAGACTCGTGAGGAAATAAGAAAGACAAAAGGATCAGGGGCCTCAAACTGACTTATGACCAGAACAGGGAGGCGTGTGTAAAGACTGAAGCCTCAGCTCAACTCGGAAATGAAGTTAAATTCTAGGCTTGACTTAGAAGATTGTCCGTCTGCTTTGTGTTGTAGTTTGGGACACAAATTTATTTTATTTATTTATTTTAATCAGCTAATCAGCGAGGCCCCGGAGCCCTAAAGGTCATTTCTATTAGCAAACAGCATCCCTTGCTTGCACACTGAGCACGGCTAACACACACACACACACACACACACTGCTCTGTAATTAAAAGTGTGTGAGTGAGTCCTCCTCGCCATAAAGCGCCGGGGAACAGCAGAGCTTTTGTAGCCTTCTTGAGTCGCAGTAAACAAGCTTGTTCTGCTTGTAATTAAGGCTCAAGTCAAAGCCTTGAGTTTAGAACTCCCTTTAATGAAAGCGGCGGTGGGAGGAGGCGAGCTGCTGGAAGAGCCAATCAGGTTCCTGCGACGGGTCGAATCTTTCTGCGCCTCTGGCTAATGAGTAAAGAAATCAACCATCAACACTAGACTTTGAGATTTTCAGGGCAGCTTAGCAGGATACAGGTAAAAGCTTTATTTGGAATACCGTATTTTCTCAGTTGCATTAATACTCACCCACAGCTTCAGCTCTGAGACTCTCACATCTGCTGCCGTGACGACGTCATGGGATTTGTTGTTCGGGGTTTGTCTCATTTTTTTTTTTGGAGCAGGCAGAATAAAACATTTTTCATATCTTGCACTAATTCGACTGTCAAAACCGGGACATGGTGTGTTTTGCGCAAGACATTAGGTTTAGAAAAGCAAAGTCTTTAAAGCAAATTAAACCAACATGAGGCGAAGAGGCGTAATGAGAAACAAACATCCGTCAGGAAACATTAAGCTCATCAGAGTAGAAACAATAACGCTTTAGCTTTCGGACAGAATTTAAAACTCAATTCAGTTCACTCATTTTTGCCGTTTTTTTCTTCTATTTTTTGACATCTGGCCTGAATCCTGTTGTTCCTCTAAACTCTGCCGTGCTTTTCAATTTCAGGGCAAATGCATAAACTTCACCCGGATCAAGTCTCCGCCTCAACCCTACCGATGCTACAACCACCACCCATCCCCCATCTACACCCCGCCGCCTCCCCCAAAGGGTACCCTCCCACCGACGCCCGGCAGCCCTCCCTCACCTCCATCGCTCAACCTTCCACTACTGCCGCCAACGCCCCCTCCCACCTCCTCGACGCCTCCCCCCTACACACCCCCTCCAAACCGGGCTCTTCCTCCCACCGCCCTCCACATACCGGCCCCGCCAGTGACCCCACCCACCCCTCCGCCCTCGGCTTCTCCGACATGCCCCCTGCCTCCTCCTCCGCAGGGACCCGCCCCGGGGCGTGCCCCTCCACCTGCTCGCCGGCCGCCACGCCCCGGCCTGTAGCGCCCTGGTGGTCAACCAGCACTTGACCGTATTTGATTGTACGTGCAAACGAGAACATGCCGGTGCCTCGTGCCACGCCCGGCGTGCTGTGGCCTTCACGCCCTGCAGAGTGGAGCCATGAGGCAGTGGATTACCCCGACCAGCCAGGTCACGCAGGGCGGGTCACGACCTCCACGCGCCTCACGGCTGCTCCAGGCCCCGTTGTTCCCTCTGAGCAAACAGGATTTGGATGAATGTTGGCCAAGCAGATGAACTACAGCTAGCAGGAATGCGCGTTCCTATCTTTTCTGATAAAAGACTCTGTTGCAAATATTCCGCGCACACACACACACAACAGATTTTGGGAGACATTCCCTGTTTTTGTACTCGGCTATTGAGTAATCGCATGCACCAAAAATGCTTGAGTCAGCATTTTTGTTCTTCTTATAACACGCCTACCTTGTTTTCCACAAACACACTTTATTAAATCGGTACTTCAATTGCCTAATAGATCGTGTTCGGAAGTTTTGAGGTTTGAAAGCAACAATTGCTGATAAAATAAGTGTATTGAAACAGCTAATTATATGCAACGACTAGTCATGCGTGCTTAAACCGGCCTGTAGTGTCATTTTCTTATGCACACAGGAGTTGCGAAACAATAAACTGGGAGTTAGCCACCAAACTAGCCTTACTACTCTAACTGCCCTGACCAAAGTGACTGCAGTAAAGCTACAGGGTTGCATATGCGCTGGCTATTATGTGGACAAAAGTATGTCAGTCAGGGAAATGCTTTGCACATTGAATTGGTCATCCACCCACAGAACGATGGCAATATGTGTAAATCATTATTTTTGATACAACTGTCTGTGCGTCAGAAAGAAAGTCTGTTTGTGACGGCCCATCCCACAGCTGCATTTATCATCTGTTGTCCGTGCAGAGTAGATAAAGGTTGGACTGAAATCACAGGCCGATCCTGCAGCAATCACGAAGGGTTGGTCCCCTTTAAAATCACGGCATTTCATGCATCGTAAGTAGAGGAAAATTAAACAACCCAAGCGTATCAACCTGGACGCTTTGGCTTTTGCATTTTTTCTTTAAATGCACAGTTCACCTCTAAAGCACTGTGATTTCATTCCTGAGTTAGAAACAGCCGCTGGATTTGAGCCATTCTCTCCAAATCCTTCACCAAAAGCCTCTAAAGAATAAATGCATTGAACCATTGAGTTCCTCCTTTCCATGTTAAGATACAGCAATAAAGAAATCTGCAACACGCCGTGGAGGAACCGCTTTGATTGTCTTTCTATGCATTAGTAAGTTAGAGAACCGACATTTTCCACTGGGACGACTGGGTTCACACAAAAGAAAGAGCACCTCACTTCTTCCCTGTGATGGAAAAATGAAAAGAAATAGCGAGTGTGCAGAGCGGGGCTAACTGATTCCAGATGTTCATATGTTGCATTATGTCGCATGCACAAGCAGAGTTATTGGAAAATATTACACCCCACTTAATCCTCTGGAAATGTGGACAGCCTGCAGGAAAGTTGGGCTGGTGCTAATCGTTCGTGACGTAATTTGGGGACAGCCGACAGAACACAGACTGACGAGCGACACGTTTAAGATTTAAAGTTTTCCCTAATCACCATATGATCATACTTTATGTTGGGCTGTGAACACAATTAAAGATGCCTTGAATCTGGAGTCATTTTTCCCCATTCTGTCTGAACAATCACATAAAAACATTACGACATGCGTCAAATATACGGCCTAGACTCCTCGCATGTGATAAAAATATACGAAGAACAGGCTGCAGTGTTGGTATTTTTATACACTAACCACGCATGAAAAGTAAATGTGTTGATGTGTATTTTTAACTGATTGTGGAAAATTCAATGTGGACCTCATTCTGGATCAGATCCAGAAGACATTTTTCGTGCTAGTGCATATCGGACCCTTTTATGACTGATTTTTAGTAGGTTTATTGAATGCATAGTTTACAAGATTTTTTGAAAAAGCCTCCATTATAAGTAAATAGAAACAAATGAGGATTTCTTTTCTATCCAGATCGCTCTCGAAATTTAATGGGATCCGAGTTAGACTAAGACCATCCAGAAGGACGTTTCCTTTGAGCAGGTAATTGATCTTTCACCTTAATCAGAGACATTTTAATAAGACTTTTCTTCAGATATTTCCACATCTATAAGCGACTATTCACAACGGAAAGAAAAAGGTTTCTGTAGTATATTAGAATAGATTGTTAATTTATTTGTGTGTTGAATCTAACAAACCCTATCCATCAATCAATCAACGATTAGGTGCCATTGCTGCGCAGGCACGGTGGCGTCGCCCTCCAGACTTTTAGAAATATGGCGGTTGACGGTGGCCGACAGAGGAAAACGCGCTTCAAAATACACAACACAACAAATAAAAAAAGACTCGCAGGGAGTTTCAAAGTGATTCCAGACACATGAAAGAACAAGTTTAATTAAATTATGCACCGCAATAAATTATTACACATGTAACCAACAGTATGAAATACTAAAGACTGAGGAATAAAAATGGGATTCCAGAAACACAGAGGACGACAGTGACCTGACCAAGCAGCACACATTCAGAGAGAAATATAGGACTACAATCTCCTGCAAATTCTGACTCCAGCTGTATGAGGAACCATCTCAGCTCTGGCTACTTGTTTTACTCAGCATTTAAAGCTTTCAATAATATTTTTGCATCTTCTTCTCTTAGATCCAAACTTTCTTCTGCAGGAAAGCATTCACGAATTCTTAAATTTAACTGCAGTTTAATTTTTTCAATACATATATGTATATATCTAAATCTGTTTACGTGAAGTACTTTGTTCATTACAAAGCTACATAAATAAAGTTTATTATGGGATTCACTATATATTCCTGTGACTCTCCAGGAAGCAGGACAAGCGTCTCTCCTCCCGTCTCCAGGTGCGGCTCATCACACGAACTACCTTCCATCAGGTGTTTCTCGGCGCTGGATCAATACACACAAGGTTGGTTATTCCTTACGTCTCCTTGCTAGTGTGACAAACCAAGAAAGCTTGTGATTGATATTAATCTATACACAATCAATCACCTCAGTGGCCAGATCGAGGTCCAGGTGGTAGCACCTGCCAAAAATGATCAATCAATCAACCCCACTCAGGCACCAGCTGCTGATCGGCTCACACTGAAAGGCTTGGGCTTCTTGGAACGTTTCAGGCGATGCGCTTCCTAGACGGAGGTCTACCTGCGATGCTTCGCGCCGTCGGACGGTGGAGGTCGTCCGCGTGGCGAGCTGCGATGGCCTTCTGCCGTTACTCCACAGCCACGCTTGAAGCCATCTTCGTGGTCAGTCAGTGCAGCGAGATCCTTCTGGGCTTCGCGCTCATCTTCACCGACATCGTGGCTCTCTACCTGTCAGCCATGCTGAAGCTCAACAGATTCCTCCAAGCCAAGCTGGCAGGTCTGCTGTTCTCACGAGAGGAGCTGGGCCAGCCCTCGGACCGCCGCGCCTCCTGGAGCTCCGGAAGGAGCAGCCGCTCCTCCTGGAGCTCCCTGACCTGCGGGGGAGGGAGGACCGAGAGCAGCCGGAAGCTGATGCTGCACGCCGTGCCTGTGATCTTCCGGGCCTCGCTGTCTGCTTCCAGGACCGTCCTGGCCCTGATCCACACGGCGTCGTGGGCCCTGTGGACTCTGTGCAGAGACTTCAGACCCAGCGTCGACACCTTTTTAACTTTATCTGGATGCGTCAGAACTTTTCTGTCCTTTTTACAGAGTGTGGCTTCTTATTTTATACACTGGATTTACTTAGGCTGCCGGGAACCTTCAGCGGCCTCCATGTCTTGAACTCTGCACATTTTAGAAGCTTAAATCAAAGGCAACTCTTAAACAAGTCTCCGACTACAGTTTTTATTTCAATAAAATCATTTTGAAACATTTACTGACCAGTCAGATCAACTCTATTCGTTACCATGGACTACAAGCGTATACACTGAACGTCTCTGCAATGCGTTAAGTATTGGACACTTTATTGCATCATTCCGCTAAGAGCTCCCACCCCCCTCAGTAATGCTCAGATTCAGCCCCCCCCCCTTTGTGTAAAAGCAGAGAAATCTCAATCTACCATCGTCTTAAAGTAACGATACAGTTCCTGTAACATCTTCCAGTTTTTAGACCCGCTTAGCAGCCCGGGACAAAAGGTTGCCGTCGGTGGAAATAAATGCAAAGTTAAGGCTTGATTGCAAAAGGGAGGGGGGGGGGGTCAATCTGTATCCAGTGAAAAAAGTAAAGAAAAAACACAAGTGTGTGTGTGTGTGTGTGTGTGTGTGTGTGTGTGTGTTTGTGTGCAGCATCTCTCTGCTCACACAATCACACAGGCGGAATCAAACCAACGAACTTCATGGAGCCGTGCGGCGCTTCCGTTCGGCTTTGAAGCATCAGCACGTTTGGCTTCAAACAGACCAACACACACGGTACGTTCTGTGACGGTCGCTGTCGGGACGTCTGCATTTAACGGGGGAAAATTCACATTTCAAATCAAAGACGCGTAAAAATGTCAGATTAAAAAGTAAAGTACGCAAACAACAAAAGAAAGCGCTTTGCTGCGTACGGTCCCGACATAACGGCGATCATCGTGGCAGGGCGTGGTCTGGCAGCTGGGCGCTCCTTCAGGTGCAGCTACCTCCACGTCAGTAATCAGGTAATAGTTTACGTGTGGATTTCAACACGACAACGTCTGGAATTGTAACAGCGGGGAAACGCCCCACTATGGTGAGGGAGGGCTCGCTCAACGAGGAGCAAAGACCAGAGTTTACACACGAGCTTCAGCAGGAGGACTTTACGCTGCAGTGAATTCACAAAGTCCAAGACAAACGGGTGCTGCGGTTGAGAAGCGGCGACCTGCAGCTTGGAATGATTCAAGATGATCTCTTAACTCAACCGGAAAATGAAGACGCCTCCGACGTGTAGCTGCCAAAGAACAAAAACATCCGACCGGGACGACAAATCATTGCACTAAAGACGAAGAGTTAAAAAAAAGGACTAAAATCATAACTTCTGTCAGTTAAAACCTTCAACACCAGCCCGACCGACTCGGGTCAGGTCAGCACAAAGACGCGGGGGGGGGGGGGGGGGGGGGGGAAGCTGCCACCGTGGGCTGAACAGCTTTTCCAACGAGACGGCAAATAAACAAAGTGAAACTTTGAGATAAATGTTGAGCAAACGATTAAAAGCGCAGCGACATGAGATAAAGAGACGCAGATACGGGACATCTTCTTCTGGGTTGCGAGTGCAGACGCTCCCTCGCCGCGAGTTCCAAAGCGTGTCTGCCAGGTGTTCGCTGCCAGGTGATGGATGGTGCGGTTCACTCCACGGTTACGGACTTGGCCAGGTTTCTTGGACAGTCCACCTGTATTCAGAGAGGTAATTTATTATAAGGGTAATAAAAATAAAACATTCTCTGCTTCTCTTTCTCATCTTGGAGTCTCCGGGTCAAAGCGATGCTGAAACGTTTAACGCTGATGTTTCACCGACCATATGGGTCTAAAATTGTCCGCTTACGTCGTAGCCTCGCAGGACGGCCAGGTGGAAGGACAGCAGCTGCAGCGGGACCACGCTCAGGATCCCCTGCAGGCAGTCCACGCAGCGAGGAACCCGGATGTGGCGGCTGGAGTTCTGGATGGTCTCGTAATCGTCTTTGTCGCAAATCACGATGGGGCGTCCCTGCGAGTGGCGCCGAGCAAATCGCACACATCAGCCGTCAAGCTAGTTCCACACGTCTTAAAAAAGCTGCAGCTGCAGCGGGTCTCCGCTAGTACCTGGCGGGCCACGACCTGCTGCAGGGCATTCTGACACTTGGTGTAGGTGTTGTCCCTCATGATGATCATGATGACCGGCATGAGCTTATCCACCAGAGCCAGCGGCCCGTGTTTCAGCTCTCCGGCCAGGATGCCCTCCGAGTGCATGTACGTGATCTCCTTGATTTTCTGCGTGGGGGGTGAAATAAAGGTTTACGATAATCCGAGTGCGCGTTCTTCCGACTCTCCTGGACGGGACTCACCAGCGCCCCCTCCAGGCAGGTAGCGTAATGGTAGCCTCGGCCCATGATCAGCACGCTCTTCTGCTTGTACAGCTCCTCCGCCAGCTTCTGGATCTCATCATCCAAACCGAGGACCTCCTTAATCAGATCTAAACACACACGACGAAGGGGTTCCGAGTAGAACACAGAGCCAACAAGCTGCTGGACTCGTAAGGAAGGAAAGGGCGCAGCCAGAAGCTCCTCGTTTCGATCCGGGTAAGCACGCGAGGGCCTGCAAGCCCTCCTTCCGCCATCGGCACCCAAGAGGTTTGTTTGGATAGCACGAAAGCGGATTTGGAGCCAATGAGAGACGGTTTTCCATCCGTGCATGTTTTAATCTCGGGGGGGGGGGGCTTGATTTACCTGGAAGCACCTTCAGGCCCTGGATGATCTCAAAACGTCTGGCCTGCATGGAAATCCTGTCGGTGCTGATCAGGAGAGCAAACATGACCAGAGCCACGAACTGGCTGGAGTAGGCCTGGGGGGGGGCAGAGAGGTCACAAAGCGCAGCACGTTAGCTTAGCATCGCCTCAACCGCGGGGTTAGCAGCCGGCTCCACGCCAATAATCAACGACAACAGCGTCTCGGTGACGAGTTTCTTCTCGTCAGCTTTGTGGCACTAAAGAGCAGCAACCAGATCCCGAGTCAAAGCCCCCCCCCCCCCCCCATCAGTCCCGAATCTGCGCTTCCGGTCTCCCGGTTTCTTTTACAACGAACGCCAGCCAATAATCTGCACCAGATGAGAAAAGGAAGGAGAGGTGGGATTTATTAGACGCCATTAAAATGCTTGCAAATCTGCTCATCCGACACGCAATGTGAAATCGGAGCGTGCTCTCTGGTCGCTCCCGACAGCAGGACAGCCGAGACGTCGCTGCCCCCCCCCCCCCCTCGCTTGCTTGGCCTTCCATTCCAACGCCAGGGTCTTAATCAGGGCTTGGATGAAGCCAAGTCATTTCATGGGACCCTGCAGACTTAAAAACGGCGGCGCCTGGAGCCGAGAACTAGCTGTAACCCCCCCCCCCCCCCCCCAGCCAGCCCCGGTTTTAATGCACAGTGCACCATTTAACGCTGCCCTTCCCTTCAGCTGAAACATGGAGAGAAAGCTTCAGTGTGGACACTGGGTGACTCATAAAGGACGGGCCTTTTGAACCAGTTCATCCCAAGTCTCAAATTGATTAAATAAATCTCAGATATAAGAGAAATTGGAATTAAGGATCTTTTCCAGTCCAGAAAGTCTCTCACTTAGCATGAAATAGAGGAAATCTAGGTCACTAGATGGCGCTGGATTCCTTTAACACTTGGGTGCCGCACGGAGACTCGATGATCTCGGCCCCGCGGCGTTGTTCCAGCTGGGCGTGGCGTGGGGGGCGTGGCCGTGCCAGCCAGGGCGTAAATGCTGGCGTCGGAGGATCGCTCCGGGGGCTTTGGAGCGACGCAGGAGCGGCAGAGCCAAGCTGCAAAAGCTGGGCCAGGGAGGGACCGGCTCCACTCGCTCCTCTGCCCCGAGCCCAAACAGAGTTTATATAAGGAGGTGGGGCGGGGCGGGGGGGGGCAGAAAAATCAAGGATTCTAGGTTTACATGAGACGAGTATCAGAATCCTTCACGTCCCCGTGGGATGCGAGCGGAGGGAAATCTCAGCTCCCAAGAGGCGGAGCCATCATCTGGGTTTCATTCAGCGGTGGGCGTCGACTTCATTTATGAGACACCGGGACAAATTGCTGCTTTGTTATTTCCGGTCCCAAAATATTCAACGTGTCATTACCGATTTAAAACAATAAATGCACTTTGTATGTTTAAATATAACGAGAGAGGGTGAGCGTGTTTTCTTCTTGCCCCCCCCCCGTTTTAAACGAACAGACTCCACCCGTGTTGGCTGGCCGACATGGAAAGAATTCCTCCTCGCATCTCATTCTTCTAAAAAGCAGTCGGCCGAGTGAAGATATTTATTTTACGAGGCACCAATGTGGGAGATTCTCGATCCAATGGAAAGAAACCTAAATGGCAGAAGCAGCGAGTCGAGACGAGTCGTCCCGAGACGAGACGTGCCTTCCCGGGACAATGGGGAGTGTCTTACTTGGCTGCTTCATGGACACGCGTCAGCGTCCCGTCCCACAGACTCACTTTGGTGCTGGCGACTCCGATCTCGGGCCCGGCGTTGATGTGGACCCCGCAGTCCGTCTCCCTGGAGATGGAGCTGCCCACCGTGTTGGTGATGCCCACCGTCAGAGCTCCTCTCTCCTTGCAGTAACGGAGGGCCATGAGGCTGTCGGCCGTCTCCCCTGCGTCCAATGGGAATGGGGTATTATATTACAGAGGACGGCAGCTCCGAACGGCATCACAGACCATCACGCATCCAGAAGACCGGAGCAGAACCCCCCCCCTCTCCTCACCCTCCTCACCTGACTGGCTGATGAAGAAGCAGACGTCGTCTCTGAAGACGGGGGTGTTCCTGTCCAGGAAGTCGCTGGCCAGCTCGATCATGACGGGCAGCTCGGTCAGCTCCTCCAGAACCTGCCGGGTCTGGGACAGCGACGGAACCGTTCAGCGCGATTCCGTTAAAGCGAGCCGGTCGACGGCCATTTCAGATCCGCGGCGACTCACCGCCATCCCGGCGTGGTAACTGGTGCCGCACGCAATGAGGATGAGCCGGCGACACCGCTGGATCTCTTTGATGTGATCCTTCAGTCCACCCAGGATCACTGAAAAGGCAAACCCAACAGCACCATGCATCAACCTGCACGGCTAGAAAGGACCAATCAGAGCGCAGGACAGAGCGCTCACCCGTGTTGTCGTCGAAGTTGACCCTTCCTCTCATCGTGTTGACCACAGATTCCGGCTGCTCGAAGATCTCTTTCTGCATGAAGGAGCCAAAGTTTCCTGTTGGGGGGGGGGGGGGGGGGTAAGAAATCAGGCCAACGTTTCCAGCACTCGTAACAAACAAGGTGAATACCTCTTAGGAATACAGCGATGGACGTTTTTATAAAGCGTGAGCCCACATGGTGCAACCTGAGCCGGCACGTGCTAAGTACCTGTAAATGCTAACCGCAGACTCCCGACGGAACCGGGAGCATTTTACAACGCGGTGATAATCAGTCAGGATCCGGACGTCGAGGAGGAGGAGCCGCTCCAGCAGTGACGAAAAGCGCAACATTTAAATACGGCAGCATTTCTCAGCGCTTTGGGTCATACGGATTAAATTTAACCCGAAACGGAGGAGAGGCCGAGCAACGACATGGACCACAAAGGAATGTCGGGATCGGCCAACATCAGTTCACCGCTGCCCTCTGCTGGTGAAGCGAGGAAAAGCCGGTGAGGAAGGCGGAATAAAAAGCAGAACATTTGCAGCTTTGGGAAATCCAGCGCACTATTTAGCAACAAGTTCCTTCACCCAAGCGAAGCTGGAGGTTAAAGCTAATTATTTACGCTTTAGCCACTCTGGAGCAGCAGCAGTCTGATTAATTTGACTTGATTCATGTTGATCTAACTATTAAGGTCACCTGAACCAACAACAAAAAGATACCAAAGTATTGTTCCCGTCTGATGAAGCAGGAAGTAAAGTTCGGGAGATAGAAATCTGTCTCTGTCTCTGGCTGTTGTGATTATCCAATCAGATGCGTGTCTGGAGGGCGCGGCTCTGAAAACCATACCGACGCTCCGCTTTGATCATCGTGAACAAAAGGCCTGCAGGCCTAAACCGACATCTGAATAAAAGAGAAACGCCACAGCAGTTCCGTCACAAGACCTGCCGCATGCCATCTTCCTAAGTAAGATTAATTTACTCAACGAGATCACTCGATCATTTAATTCATAACGAGAAAGCAGCCATTATCCCTTTAGAGTAGCCGTTTGACACTGGGATTCATTTTTCTGTTGGTTCGACTGAACTCTCTCTCAGGATTCAAGATTAAAATGAAAACAGAATCATTCCCGTTTAATCCCAGAGGCACAGTCGAGCGTTTCGCAACCCTGTGTGATGCGTCCAGATGAGGTAGGTGATATAATTCACCATTAATGAACAACAGATTAATTCCCGCAGTGGGCTCGTGTCCGACCACTGCTTTTTGTTGGCTGCAGCCTTGGAGCCAATCCCCAGCTGAGTTTGGGCGGGAGGCGGGGCAGCACTCATCCATCCCAGGGTCTACTTTAATGGCTCCGCTCCCTTAATCCTCAGCGGTCTCGTTAGCGTGGCTCTAATTTAAACTCCTGTGCGCTGGAGCACAAACTTAATTACATTAAAACTAAAAGCTTCATTGCCTTCATGATTCAGGCACAAAAAGGAGAAGGTGAAGCTGATTAAATCCTTTATCTTTGGAATGCCGGCGGCGTCTACGCATCCCGCACGGCTGTAATTAGTTTCGTGGCGTGACGGCCTCAGGGCTGTCAGCCTCCCCATCGAGAAGGGTGATTTACCGGCAGCTACGTCCAGGAGAAACTCAAGAGAACAATCCCCCAACCTTTCATTATCTGCTGCAGCTCCATCTGCAGCGTCTGGATGGCGCGGGCCGGAAAGTCTCCGGCCCTGCGCTTGATCCTGTGGATGGACAGCCTGCCCTCGGAGACGGCGGCCACGTCGTCGTCCTCGAGGAAGATCACGCGGTTGGTGTGCTCGATCACCGCGCTGTGGAGCAAACGCGTGATTTACCATCCGTGGAGACGGGAGGCGAACGGAAGCGGGGGCGCGGGGGCGCCCGGTTACCTCGCGTCGGAAGCAAAGTAATACTCCACGGCTTTCTCGTCCACGGGGAACAAGCAGGTGTCCTGGTCGACCCTGGGGAGGGCGCTGCAGCCCTTCTTTTCTTTACAAGCTGAGAATATCAAAGAAGAAAAAAAAACGATGCATGAATTGTAGACAAAGTGGGCTAAAGACAGACATTCGGACTTACTGGAGCGGTAGAGGATGGGAATATGATCCGTGGACAGCTTGTAGTCGCTCCTCACTCCCATCAGCAGAGGACTTCCTCTCCTGCAGACACACGGCGAGTCAGCAGGCTGCACGAATGGACAGACGGCGTGACTGGGAGCGTACCTCGTGCCGACTGCTTCTCCGGGGTAGTGGACGCTCTTGAAGACCAGGGCGAAAGCTCCCTCCTGGCAGGGGGGGGGGGGCATGGAGCGCATCAGACGGGCTCGTCTCACCGCTAGTGACTCGTGAGCGGGGCGAGCGGCTCCTTACCAGCTGCTGGATCACTCGCTCCACCAGCGTGGCGAAGGTGAGGTCGTCGCTCTCCCGGTTGTCGTACATGTACCTCACCAGCTTGGGAATGGTCTCCGTGTCGGTCTCGGACTCAAACTCGTAGCCTTTGCTCTCCTGAGGAGACGGAGAAGGAGTTAACTCGCCTCCTGGCGGACCGAGGAGGAGGACGCAGGGTGAATAAATATTTGCTCACCAAGAATTTCTTCAGGTCCTTGTAGTTGGTGATAATTCCATTGTGAATGACGATGAACTCTGCAGACCGGAGAGGGAATGATAGACGTCAGAATATCATCAGACGCCGTCGACGGAGCGTTAGCGAGGCTAGAAATACAGAACCCGATAACTTTTATTCTATTTTCTACGATTCACATACAATTCAGTTTAAACGCGCCCATTGAGACGCTCCTGTCTGCGTGTTCACATGGAATTCTGGGTAACTAACTTTGCAATTTCAGTACAACATTGGTCTATCTGCACCTTTTATGTTTTAAATCACCCGATATGTACAGGAAACCGATGACTGCTGGACTCATTGTGAATATAATTCTAGGAGGACTCCTAGAAGAGAGACCTTTGTGACGGTGACCTTGGCACTAGATGGGTAAACATAAAAGCAGGATCGAGTGCCGCCGACAGAACGAGCTAATCCTCAGGCGACGCCCTTCCGGCACAAAGGGAACGCGAGCCGAGGTAAAACACTGAACCGCGTCGAGACAAACGGCGTCCGACCGATAAACGACTGACCGTTTGTCTTGTCAGATCTGTGTGGATGGCTGTTAACCGGGCTCGGTTCACCGTGCGTGGCCCAGCGGGTGTGAGCAATACCCAGGTGGACGTCAAACTCCACGTCCAGGTCAAGGTCGTGCTGTTCTAAAAGGCAAAGCAAACACAGGTGAGAAATCGGGGCTCAGTTCGTCAATGATTTATTCCTGCAGTGGAGAACTTCATTTGGGCTCACTGTGGATCTCCTCGTCGAGCGCCTTCACTTTTCCACGCTTCTTGATCAGCTCGATGGACTTGGCGTTCGACTCCCAGTCCTTGGCGTTCCCGCCATCGATTCCCACACCTGAAGAAATCGGAGGAAGAATAGAACTCCAGCAATCACAATGGCTCCTGTTCACAAAGGCCATAGAGCATTACGGCGCTTTTCCTGTTTTACCCGTTCTATGTAGAAAACCGGCGTGGGATAGAAACAGACTTAAAGGAAATCGTCTCCATCAGTGGTCAGGAAGTGTAACAGCAGCTCGATCATGACTGATCAATAACAGAAACCCGGTGATATCATCACAACAACCGTCCATCGAGCGGACGGCGAGGAGACGCTGAAGGAGCGATGTCCGATAAGAAGCGAGCGACACGAGGCCTCGGCGTCCCCCTCACCGGCTGAGTCGTAGCCCCGGTACTCCAGGCGCTGCAGACCTTTGATGAGGATCTCGAGGATCTCACGGCGAGTCCTCGGCACATGGTAGTTGAGATAGGCAAAGATTCCTGGAGTAGGGAGCGGAATGTTAGCATTTAGGGCCACGGTTGCCCGTCCAAGTTAGCCAAGAAGATTCTGTTGGGCTAAACCGGCGCTTCTATTCGACAGCGGTCGCTTTTCAGGGTACAGCACTGATTCGGTGCCGACTCCGATTCGACACTGATTCGGTGCCGACTCCGATTCGACAGCAGAGCAGGCCGTTAACAGAAAGCTTTCAATCTTTCAATCAAGGAAATGGGCATATAACGAATACAGATTTATTTTGTTAAAATTTATATAGGAATTATATATATTTTGTTTATTTTGTATGTTACTATGTAAGTTGGGTGTTTTCATTCAAGATATAATAAGGGTTGGCATAAATAAGTGTTTCACTTCCGCCAATACCTTTTCAGTCATTGTTATGTTGTTGATTTTTTTTAAATTCCTTGTTCTCATTTAAGATACTGACTGAAATAAATTACTACTACTAAAAAAATAAAATAAAAAATAAAAAATCTGGCTTGGTGGCATTTTATTGGTACTCGAATATGACTCAACCCAGAAGAATGCATGTGCTCATCATTTCAAACATTCTTTACATCAATTCATGAGCTCAGCCTCCATTTTCAGAATCAGAATACTTTTTATTGATTCCAGAGGGAAATTCTGCAATTTTGAGAAGGTTTGTAATTCCTTGGTGAAACCGACGGTGGTTAAACTAGTCGAGCAGGACAGGCTGCCGTACCAGACGTTTGTCTAAGCTACACCCCCCCCCCCCCCAAAAGAAGCTAGCGCCTGCCTAAGTAGGAAAGGAAGCAGTGTGAAGACAAGAAACCTCCTTGGTCAAAAACGTTGCACATCAAACCCAAATAGTACTGTTCAGTAACATATATTAGCACATAAACTTTAAATATTTACTCCAAATTATGTTTGCATCAATAAGATGATTCAGCTACAAAAACACTCTGGCCTCAAAAAACAATCCACTTCTTTGTGAATCCACTGAGCATGTGACCCTGGAATGGGCTTCGCTTGGGGGGGGGGTACATGAATGCAGCCCTGTTCCACAAACACGCATCGATACAACACGGAGATGTCGACCTGCAGCGGTGCTCGGCTCAACAGAGCCTTCATTCAGACCGCCTGCAGGTGACACGGAGGGGCGGTGGAAGCAAACTGCAGACCGAAAGAGTCGAGGGAGGCAGGCGAAAAAGAATGTTAAAAATCTCAAGAGTAATAAGAGCTGTCAGGAGATGATGGAAAGGCACTGACCGCTTGCTTATCAATACCTGTCAGTCAAAAGGAAATAGTTATTAAAATTGGGCTAAAAAAAAAAAAGGATTAATTTCAAATCTGCAGTCCTGGACGAAAGAACAAGTACGATCTGCCAAGGACAAGATGTGCTTTAAAGAGGAACTTTATTATTTTCTCAGACGAGGAAAGCCACGTCCGATAATGGGCTTAATGGTACATTGCAGCCTCGGCGGTAGTGTAGGAATACTTGCTCGTGTATCTGCTCTGATTTACACAAACAGTGAGAGGCAGTAATGGAAGCATCTCATCTATAAAACGCTCCTTTACGGTACACAAGAGGCATCGATTCATCCAAAAAACTAAAACACATGCTGTAAAGAACTACACACGCTGTAAAGAACTACACTTTCATCGTCGAGTGAAATATCTAACGTTAGACAATGGGACGGAAACTTCCGACCTGGTGTCTCTGCAAGCCACCTTAGCTGTGCGGCGGCAAACAGCGTTACACACAAATAGTAACACGTCGTTACAAGTTCTCCGCCACCTGCGCCCCCCCAAAAATCACACAAATATAATGCAAAGCCAAACAATGCGCGCTTTATGCCCGCTAGCTAACAGCATCAGTACCGTGGCGCTTTCGCTAGCTAAAGTTAGCCATTGCTAATTTCAGCTGGCTTGTACCTTCCGGGTAAACCGAAGACACGCGCGCTATTTCCGGTTTGTTGTTTTTGCTTTCCTGATAAATGGGGGAATTAAAAAATAAAAACCTGTCACTGAAAAGCAGACAGAATGCATTTAGTACTCACCACACATATCTGACGCTTTAGTTCGGGTGCCAGTGACAGCGACTCCGGGAAAGCGAGGATCGCTCGTCATATAAGCTTCGCCTCTTTTTGATGTTACCAAATCAGAGTCGACACGCGCCCGATCATGACGCCTTTTGATTGGTCCGGCTGCCTGTCTCATCATATGACGTATAACGAGGCTGGACAATTTTGACGTGGCATCAGGATACACATCCGCATCAGGAAAGCTCCACGCTGGCGGTAACCGGCGCACCTTTAAACACGCGACAACGGGCAGCCTGTGCTCCGTGCCCGCTGGAAACGAACACCGGGCCGAAGGCTTTTTAGAATTACCATCTTTTCAGTGAAGAAGAAGTGAAGAGTCTTCACTTTTCATTACAACATTTGCATAAAAGGAACGAAATTAGCACTCTGGTCCCGATTAGGAGGCGTAAGAAAAATAAAAAGACAGAATCACTAAGACAATATAAAAATATATTCATAAATAAAAAATAAGAAATTGTACACATTTAATAGCAGAATTTTTTCGTATGAACTGTCAAGTTTTATTTCATGTCATTTCTTGTTGCAAAAGTATTTTAAAAAACCATGTCTACGCTGCTTGGTATGTGCTGATAGAGAATAACATTTAAAATGTGAAGATTAGCAGTCATAATAAGCCTTGAAAAGAATATGATAGATAAAAAGTTAAATTGCTGGAGTGTGGGGAAAAGTATCACCGTCTGCTTAAGACATGGAACTATTTTATTCAGATTACCGGTACTTATATTTACGATAGTGACACCTCACCCCTACAATCTTGTTTTCAGTACAGATGGCTTGTGTAATGCTACACTTGTCAAATATTCATGCCACACACACAACAAATTGTTACACAAGGCACAATATTCAAATAATATTTATTTATATACATAGAGTTTACATAATTGAGCTCGAGTGACTGATTAAGAAAAGTCACAACATTATGAAATAATACAATTTATTTCCGCAAACACTAGTTTCTATAGTAGCTTATTCCTAAAATACTGCTGTAGTCCAGAAAGTGCTTCTGAAATGCAACATCTGGATAAGCAAGCAATGACGCCGTCTACAGCGGCACTCCAGCTCATTTTATGAGAGGGTGGAATGCGAATAATAAGGATGTGGTTTCAGACTTGAGCAGCCTCCTCTTCCTCCTTCACCTGTGAAGACAAACATTTTCAAATCGCACAGACCTTTAAACATAACAATGGAAACATTACTAATTTTTTTTTTAGCAATTTTACAAAATAGAAAATAAGTTTGATTAACTCTTACCTTAAAAAAATATGTAAACCTATCACTATTATAAGAACTTTTTTTTTTCTTCTTAATCAAGCTACATTCTATCAGAAATCCAGAAATTATTGTTCCAAGTTCATTCTATGGAACAAAATACGACCACGTACAAAAGAAGATGCATGCGTTCCTATACGCAAACTCCTTATTCCATTGCAGGAACAAACCTGCTCGACTGATTCAACTTCAGGAACGTAAAACTGGAGCATATTCTGTATTCCGTTCTTCAAAGTAATAATGGAACTGGGACAGCTGGTGCAGGCACCCTGGAGTTTCAGTTTAACGACTCCGTCTTCAAACCCTCTGTACAGAACGTCACCGCCGTCCTCCTGCACCGTTGGCCTGCAGATGAACATACACGAGTGTAAAACAGGAGGAAGAAGCCGGAGTGTCCATGAACTCCCGCAGACATGATTGTTCTTCTTCTTCACAAGCAGATACCTTATTCTCGTATCCAACAGCTCTTTGATCATAGCAACTACTTCGTCGTCATCTTCAGATGGCGCTGAGAAGGCAAGAGGAGATTCCGCCGCATTCACAAAGAAGTCAACCTACAAGCACTGTTCACCCCCCCCCCCCTACCCCCCCCACACACTCTCAAACTGTACCTGTGTCCGTGTTAGGTTGGCTGTCCTCATTGACAACAGGAAGTCCTGACGAGAAAAAGTCCATAATGGCAGCAAATAAATCAGGTTTGATGACTTTCCATTCAATATTTTCATTGGTCTAAATGAAAAGAGAAATGAAGCAAGTTATTGCAATTAAAAAAAAGACAGCAAACATGCTACGCCACAAATAACGAGGCCCTGGTTTTACCCTTGAGATTGTGATGAAGTCTGGACCCAGGAGAACGCTCTCAACTCCGTCAACCCTGAAAAGCTGCCTGAAGTGAAATCAGAACACAAGAACACAAGTGAGTTCCTAATATGTTTAGGAGAGATTACTAAATTCATTTTTGACTTTTAAAACATTTACAAATAGATATACAAACTAAACCGATAATAGAAAATACTTTTAAAAGCAAATTGCACCTGTAAAACATATGTACACAAATGTGTATCGCATTCAGAAGCATCACATTAGATTAGACAGAGAAACGGCATCCTCAGATTTAAATATATTTAAGGCAATAATGGAAGCATCTCACCCAAGGACAACAGCTCAGAAACTGCCACGTCTTTGTTTAACAAGAAATTAAGCTTGAAATGTTTTAGTTCTCATGTTACCGATAAAGCAAGAGAATAAACATGACTTTAACTCAGACATTTACTGCCAAAATAAAATGTTTCTTCAGAAAGTGATTTATTACTTGCAGTTCAGTTTCAGTAATTAAGAAGTTATATACTTCACTAAGGGTGAGGAGTATGCATCACGGGGGCTGGAGAAATTCATGGTTCCTGATTCAAGAACTATACAACCGGGTAGAAACTTTAGACTGTTTGGATTTGGCGTGTCCTGAGTCTGTACAAACATCGTCCTCTCTGCAAGAGACACAAACAGTCAAGGCAAACCTGTAGCATCGGTAACCTTGGGTAATGCATGAAGACGCTGCAGTCATACGAACCTGCTAGAACAAGGTGTGGGTTTGCTGGACATCTATTCGAGAACAATGTGTTGCGTGAAGGCCAGTGTAATCCAGCCCTCTGGTATCCACAGCAGGCAAGACTGAGAACAACAACGCATCAAGATTCATACGCAGATATTAAATGCAGTAGCTGGTAAAGATGGGGATCATTTTATGTACTTTATACACAGATTGCCTGTGAGTGAGAGTTTCATTTGAACCTATATCACTAAATGATCTTATTTGTAGTCCATGTTACGTTTCGTAATCCTAACCTGCCCAGAAACTACCGACTAAAATTGCCATGTAAATGCGGTGCAGCGAAAGTCCCTTCTTAAGTTGAGTACATTAGCAGGGTAAATTTTCAAAACTATTTTAACATTTCAGTAGCAAGTAAATATATATAATTGGTGCATAGGAGATCTATTACGCCTTTCCACAGCTTGGTAGAGGATAATACTCTCCCGAATACCGGATTCAAGACGAATTGACTGCTGACAAACACAAGTTCTGAACTGAACAATTTATTTGCGTGCTTTGATTGATCCATAATATATATATATATATTATACAACTAAATAGTAATTTATAACTTGAAGGAAAAAAATCCCAATTTTTTACAAGTCGTGAGCCTGCGTCATGCTGCAACTTTAAGCTAACTAGCCGGTAAAAATGTGCCATTCTCTATTTTATTACAGTTCAATACTTTCACAGAATTATTAAAAGAGTAAAATGGAAGACATTAATATGACAGCTGAAAAAGGAAAACTTACGGGCGAGAAATTCTGGCTGCAATACCCAACAACCTACCGACCCGTGTGTAAGTCGCCATGTTTGTTTTGATTATCTAAAAAGACCGGAAGTTGTGATCCTCTTTGCGGAAGTTAAATAACATCGTTGTACGTCTGGTAAAAGCTTCCCCCTTACGCGCTGAGTTTAATCCGCTATCGCTAAACGAAATTTTACGGGTAAAAAGAAAGAAAGAAAGAAACGGTATTGAAAATGCCGAGTGGAAAAAACTTGAGGAAGAGAAGGGAGTCCTCAGACTCAGAGGAAGATGAGACAACTGAAGAACTCAGGTAAGGTCCTTTATTGAAACTCCACGTCGCGCACAAAAAGTTAGCATCATTAGCTAAACTACCTTCGATGTTAAAGCGATAACTACCCATTCGTTAACTGACTTGTGCGTTAATTGTTCTAACTGTTGTGGTTTTGCGTGTTTGTTGATGATTTAGATCAAAAGTTGAAGAAGCTAAAGAGCTTCAGAGTTTACGGAGACGACAGACAGGAGTCAGGTAACACTTCTCGTGTTTCTTCAGCATGTAACGCACATCTTTGGGAAATTAAATTTATGGTGTTAGCTATAAATCAATAGTGTGATTTCCCTTCTGTTTAGTGTGACCGCCTTGTTGGTGGGAGAGAAACTACCGCCAGAAGATGAAATTGATGTAAGTGACATCTAATTCCCCCCCCCATTTCATTTGGATTATTCAGAAAATGCGTTTTAATTTTTTTCCCCTTATTACTTTTGCAGAATGACCCTTTTAAACTGCAGACTGGAGGCGTTGTCGACATGAAGAAAGTCAAAGACAGGAATCGGGACATGTGAGCAATAAATGTATTTGCTCAGTTGTTAACCTGTTTTACATACATGTTATCTGACCCTCCGTTTCATACGCAGGACGGAAGAAGAGACAGACCTCAATCTGGGCACATCCTTTTCTGCTGAAACTAACAGAAGAGATGAAGATGCAGACATGTGCGTACCCATTTCACCTGCGACGTACACACACAGATATACACCCCCATTCTTTGGTATTAAGCACACATTGAACAGGTTGAGTCAGGCGAATGGCTTTATCGCAGCTCTTTGCTTTGATTTTCAGTGAATTTATATTTGCAGGATGAAATATATCGAGACGGAGCTGAAAAAGAAGAAGGGGCTGGTGGAGGCGGTGGAGCAGAAAGTCAAGGTGAAGAACGCGGAGGACCACCTGTATGAGCTGCCTGAAAACATCAGAGTCAATTCTGCCAAGAAGACAGAGGAGATGTTGTCAAATCAGATGCTGAGTGGGATTCCCGAGGTCGACCTCGGCATCGAGTATGCTCGATAGAACGCTCAAAATGTCGGCATCTCGCCAGGATGCAGCTCAGGTGCTGACGTCCTTCTGTCTGATTTCTTTCCCAGCGCAAAGATAAAGAACATCATCTTCACGGAGGACGCTAAAGCGAAGCTCCTGGCAGAACAAAGGAACAAAAAGAAAGACCGCGGCACGTCGTTCGTGCCGACCAACATCGCCGTCAACTACGTGCAACACAACCGCTGTGAGTTCTGTTAAACTAGCACGGACGCATAAAGAGCAGCGAGAGGTTAACTCTTTGTTTCCCTGCTCTAGTCTATCACGAGGATGCGAACGCTCCACAGAGGCACCACAGACACAGAGAGGAGCCCAAAGCGAGACCTCTGCGTGTGGGAGACACCGAGAAACCAGGCCCAGAGGGTGAGACGCCAGCAGAGCAGAATACTGCCCCAATACTGAACCTTCGTTTATGCGCAGTAGTGATCCCGTCTAATTAACGCCTCCTCCCTTCACTCAGTGGTACCGTCCCCGCCCAACTACCGCAAACGGCCAAACAACGAAAAGGCCACCGACGACTACCATTACGAGAAGTTCAAGAAGATGAACAGACGGTTTTGAGAAAGCTGGATTTTTATTTTATGGATGAATCTCCTCACGTCGATGTCCATCTCTATAAAGATTGGACCTTGAACAGCACACAGGTCTTATGAGGGAGTCCTGCTCTGTACAGAATGTAAATATCTGTTTCTGCCTCCGGGACTTTACTTCTTCGCGTGTTGGATGAGAAAGCAACGTCACCGATTTGTCCACGGATATCCGTCAAATATTGAAATGAGTCGAGCCTAATTGTTTTAGGTCAGTTAAAACTTGACTTTCAAAACGTATTAAATCTTTTTTTTTAGACCTCACAAGATTTAAGTTTGTCTTTGAATGCTTTGAAGCGTAATTAAAGAATGCAGCAACAGACACGCAGTGATTTCCTGAGAACGTAGGAACATGAAATCAGAAGCACAGTAAGTATTCAGATTGACATTTTATCTTTCAGTGTTTTATATACAGTAAATCCACGAGTCTGAAGCTTTAGCCCTCGTCACGGCGGCAGACCCGAGCAGGCGTGTCCCAGCCGCCGCCGCGCCTCCTCACGCTTTCTCCATAGACGACGCCCCGTGTCCGTTGAGGCGGTTCGCCTCCTGCGAAGCGGCGCCCTCCTCCTCCCTGTCTCCCTGGGTGGAGCTGCAGCTGCTGCCCGGAGAGGCCCAGCCCTCCCGCTGGTGGAAGGCCTGGCACAGCGGCAGGTCAGTGCCGTCCCACTGACTGTAGCTTCGTAGAGCAGAAACCGGCAGGAGGCAAAGAATCAGCGCAGCACAGAAAGAGAGAAGCAGACGAGAGCGACGGGTCAGAATAAGCACATTCAACCAGAGGAGCCCGTAAAGCGGGACACGGGTGACAGGAAGCGTGGAGGTCGCGCAGAAGCTGCATCGGCAACGGGCAAAATTACGATTTCCAGATTTCAAGTTCGGCAGAAAGATGCAATTAGTTGCCGATGAGGAAAAAGCAAAGCGAGTGCAGCAAGGAGGGGAAGCGTGCTCCAAGCAGGACGGAGAAACACTTTAAAACTGTTCTCACAGGAAAACAAGACAAAGTGCTGCAGGGTTTTGTCTCTATTTTATTTCTGAAACCCCCCGGGAGCGAGTAAACAGCCGTCACAAACCGGTACACGTGTAGAACCGGGCGCTGTGTGCGGTGTCTGGTTACAGCCGAAGGACGGGTCATTTTAAAATGCCAAAGATCTCAGAGAACCGGAAACTCAGCGGCTTCAGGTTTAAGATAAAACACAAAACAATCAATCAGCCGTGACGCGCTATAAATATTAGATTAAGAAATCCAGATTCTCATCTAGTTTTATTTTATTTATTTGTCTCCACAGACTCCAAACTCTGAACACAAGTGCTTAAGACGAGTAGATCAGAACGAACTCTCGTTCATTGTAAACATTTTAGTTGTAAATGAACTTAAAGCAAAGACCTCATTTACGTATAATTCCTCTAAACCACACGTCTCTCCTATAAAAAGGTATTTATTAATACCCCTCTCAACCAAGTGGACACGGCAAACCAGGGGCAAAATCAAAACCCTGCAGAGGATCAGCGCCCGTGTTTTCCCTTCTGGATTATGAAGCGGGGTTCTCGCCTCGCGGCTTCCGTACAGGAGCTGCGTACGTTTACACGACCTGTATCCAGATGTACGCTTAGTGCTCAGGTTGATGACATATGGAGCAAAAGAAAAGCTAAAAGTCAAATTAAAGACACAAACAATGAGATAACCCAACAGGCGTCCCGATCTAAACCCTCTTTGGGTTCCACCTGTGAGGGGTGAAGGCGAGACAGTGCATGGTGGGATGGAGGGATGGAGGGGGGGGGGCAAGTACGAGCCTATTTGTACCTGGAGGAGTAATACTCTTCCTCGAGCTCGTACAGGTCGATGGCGATCTCGTCGCGCAGCGAGGTGAGCTTCTTGTCGCACTCCTCCTGCAGCGAGCGGAGCTGCTGGTTCTGGAGGCTGATGGCGTCGTTGACGGAGGGAAAGTCGTTCAGGATCAGGAACTGCTTCAGATCGGACACCAGCTTCATCAGAGACTCGCCGGCTCGAACCTTATAGGACGAGGAAATTCCCACATCTGGAATGGTTTCTTTTTATGCTACCTATGCTGAAGAAAGCGTAAACACGATCCAGAAACTAAATCCACTTCAGGATGTAATCGTCGCATCCTTGTGGCTCATCATTACATTTGATCCGTTTATAAGTGTTGAACAAATATTACAGGCAAACACGAACGATCATAAATCCGCGTTTGCGGAGTTTGTTGCGTGAACGCTGCACTCACGATGTTGGCTGCTCTGACGTGCATTTCGTAATGGTCCTGCTCTGCTTGGGTCGCTCGAGAAACCTGCGTCTCATCTTCTATCTGGAAAAAAGAAAATAATGTCGGAGTATTAAATGCGCATGACAGAGTCGCCGGACGAAGGGCGTTTATATCTGCGCACCTTCGCCGTCTTGATGATCTCTGTGAAGTTATCCAGGATGGACTTGATGTCGTCTTTCAGCCTCTTGTTGTAGTTCTGGAGCAGCATCTCCTTCCCTTGAGGGAGCGCTCTCTGCGTAGCCATCGGGGAGAGGACGCACAGCTCCGGCTACCTGCTGACGCCGAGTTAAAACGCAGACATTCGTTAAGTTTGGCGAGGTTTACGACTAGAAACAGTGAAAGCAGACATGAAATGTAGCTAGCATCTAGCGAAGGCGCGCGCCTTCACAGCAGAGCTAGCATGAAGCGAAGGCTCGAGCCTTCACAGCAGAGCTAGCATGAAGCGAAGGCTCGAGCCTTCACAGCAGAGCTAGCATCTAGCGAAGGCGCGCGCCTTCACAGCAGAGCTAGCATCTAGCGAAGGCGCGCGCCTTCACAGCAGAGCTAGCATGAAGCGAAGGCTCGAGCCTTCACAGCAGAGCTAGCATGAAGCGAAGGCTCGAGCCTTCACAGCAGAGCTAGCATGAAGCGAAGGCTCGAGCCTTCACAGCAGAGCTAGCATGAAGCGAAGGCTCGAGCCTTCACAGCAGAGCTAGCATGAAGCGAAGGCTCGAGCCTTCACAGCACAGCTAGCATCTAGCGAAGGCTCGAGCCTTCACAGCAGAGCTAGCATGAAGCGAAGGCTCGAGCCTTCACAGCACAGCTAGCATCTAGCGAAGGCTCGAGCCTTCACAGCAGAGCTAGCATCTAGCGAAGGCTCGAGCCTTCACAGCAGAGCTAGCATGAAGCGAAGGCTCGAGCATTCACAGCAGAGCTAGCATGAAGCGAAGGCTCGAGCCTTCACAGCAGAGCTAGCATGAAGCGAAGGCCCGAGCCTTCACAGCAGAGCTAGCATGAAGCGAAGGCTCGAGCCTTCATAGCAGAAACGAGAATCCAAAACGTCGACCAGACGTAGCTTTAATTTGCGTTACATCTGCATTTGTGTAAATGTATATTCTTACCGCGTAATTTGTAAAATAAAAACAATACATGAAGCGAGAACGACTATATTCTTTTTCTTCTGCTGCTGCTGCTCATCATTCTTCTTCAGGAGAATCAGCGGCAAACTTCCGGTCTCTACCGCCCTCTGGCGACGAATGACTGACATTTCATGTTTATGAAAGGCGAAATAGAAACAGTTTTGGGTCGCAGGAGCTCTACTCAAAAATGCAGTTAAAGTAAACCAATGGGATTTTTTCTAAACCCTCTTATTTTTAAGTCCAATTAAATGAATATTATAAACCGCAATCAGGCTGGTGCCAGCTGGAGACACCAATCAACCAGACAAGCTCGTTCCAAAGATGGGCTAACTTTCTATATCTCGTTGTTGACTACGCCTTGTTGGAAGAGATCTTTCTGGGACTCTCCTGGCTAACTTAAAATATAACACTGAATCAGTGACAATTTAACAGAAATTAACCGAAGTATTTAGAGTTATTCTGCAGTGTAATGATCAAAGTAATTCCAATATTGTAATATTACTGTAGCCTTCACGAGGCGGGCAAATTACATCGCCCTGTTGAGTAAATATAGGATTCAAAAACAGACCAATTGTGCCATCAAACTAAAGAAAGGCTTAAATAGAAATCCTTAAGTTCACAATTATGTGTCAATCAATAATGAAGAATGCAACAATTGTTTGAATACATTCATTTAATAGTTCTTTTAAACTCACTTTTCCAAGGCAGGCGGTGCAGCATAACAAGTATTGTGAGTGCTTTTCATCCAACATGTCAAATGCAAAGATTTAACAGTTGACAACTGTGTTACAATCAAACACAGTCTTAAGGAAGCCCGACTGTCGGCGACAATGTGCGACCTTCATGGAAGCAAGGCGGCGGAGAAAGCAAAAGTGAGCATAGCCCGACAACATGGTACACTTCAAAACGAAACAGGGGAATAAACAAATGGGAATACAGTATGTTGGATCTCTGACATGATGGGAACTAAAAAGCATTCTGATTTTAAATGTAAAAAAAAAAAAGTGCAAAGACAAAAATATTCCCAAATGATGGAAATAAATTCAAAATGGAACAGTGTCATTTATCACCAGTCAAGATCTCACAAACATGCCCGCTGGAGCCGCTAAGCATTAAGTGCCGTAGATATTTCTGCAACTGCAGGGAAGCATCGTCTAAGAGTTGCAGTGCAAGAAGATTGTTCCTTAGAGTCACAGTCGAAGAGCTGAATATCTTGGTGTGTTGAAGTACTGCACAAAGTCTCACGATTGTACACAAGTATTTGGTGGCGAATTCAAGTACGAGAAGTAAATGCAAAAAAAAGCTCTTTTTTTAAGAATGGCACAAAAGGCAAGAGTGATGCGTGTTGATCTGATGTGGAAGACAGAAAAATAAATGTCGGAACGAGAAGGGATTTCATCAGGCTAACATTTCCATAGCGTTCGTACAATAACATGGAACAAAAGCTTTTCATACATTCTGGAACAAAAGTTGCATTCAAGGCAATTAACGTTAATAAACGTCCATCATTGTGCAGCATCTGCTGCAACACAGCGAAACATGAAGACCCAAACGCTCCGATCTCACAAAGACCTCCCAGCGGCGCGTTGAGGATGGGACTCGAGCTGAACGCGTCCATTCCGAGCGCCGACCCGATGGAGGAGCGACGAGTAGTAGACGACTTTCACAGAAAAGCTCAGACGTGCAGGAAATCAAACTGATGCTGCAGACGTTCTACCGAAACTCCCTCACTTTGTGGCGTTTCAGTGCCGACGGGGGAAGTTGCTGAGGTAGGAAAAGGAAACGCCCCATCGACACGTTGTTTTTGCGTAGATGTAAACGGCAAAAGGAGTGAGAACTCAAAAGAGTGAAACGCTGCGACTGTGAATCCGAAGCAGATTCCCGTTTCCTCTCGGAGCATTCAAGTATCAAGACGGCGTTGCAGTAATCAAGTGGCGCCCGTTAATGAACCCGCGCATGCGGTCACGCCTTGAACGGTGTGCGCCATTCAGCGGCGCCGCCGCCCGGCCGCCCTGCTCAGGGCTTTTCTTGCGGGGCCTTGAGGTGAAAGGGCGCAGAGACGAAGGGGTCAACGGCGCTCGCTTCCGAGCTCCACGAGTAAAGCGGTCCGATGGGGACGGACGTCACGGCGACGTGCCGGCTCACGCTGGACACGACGCGATGCGCCTCCACCGGCCCCTCGAAGTGTCGGGAGTATTTGGCGAGGGCCTGCGGGCGGAACGGTTGCTGGGCAACCGCTCCCAAAACGACTCCGTCGGGAGTCGCCCCTTGAGCCGCAGCCGCGTGAGGAAACGCAGTCTTGGGCCGAGCTCCCGCCGCGTCCTTCCTCTTTCCGAACGGAGCCTGGGAAAACACGTCGAGCTGCCGCTGAGCCAAAGGCGCGGCGCGGGGAAACGGCGCGTTGGCGAACACGTCGCACGCGTCCTCGTGTCCGAGCCGAAAGGGGGCTTGTGAGAAAACGTCGCCGTCTGCTGGTGCACGCCGAGAGTGACTCTGAGTGGGCGTGCTCAGAGTGGGTTGATGGGCGGTGGCTGGCGGATGCGCCAGCGCCGCACCGGAGAGCGTTGATGAGCAAAGCGCCAGCTGGGGTCCCTCCTCTTCTTCATCATCATCATCATCATCATCCTCAGAATCCATCAGCAGAGGTCTGGAGCCGCTGCAGTCGTGAGCCGCTGTCTGACCCGCCACAGATTCCTCCTGCTGCTGCTCTTCCTCACGGGCCTCCTTCTCCTCTTCCTCATCGCTGGAGTGAACACACTCCTCACGTCTTTGCGTTTCCGCCTCCGGGGGTTCGTTCTCTCGCCCCTCGGCGAGCACGGAGTAGCCGTTATCCTCCCCTCGCATATCTGAATGAGAGGGGAGACGGAGAAAGGCCATCAGAGACGGACAGAGAGGTTCAGACAACGTAAACAGACTCCGCCCCTAATTTATCAGACCTCACGACACACGCTTTATGACCGACGGCTCACGAGAACGACCCAAACCAGCGCGGCTACGACACGTCTACGTAAGACAGACGGGACGAGCCAGCTCTACCAGCACAACATCCAATAACCTTGTTTCCACAAATTGAGGAGGGGGGGGGGGGGGGGGGTTAAGCGCTTTTGCTTCTAGTTAGAATTGATCGTTTGGAGGTAGAGAGTCGGGAAGAAGCCAGCATCTTTGTGGAAACGAGGATGGAGAGCCTTTAAGCAACAGCAGACAGGTTTGCACAGACGGGCAGAGGCCGATCAGTCTTACCTCAGCGGCGGCGGCGCCGGTAAACTGGCAGCTCGGAGGATGAAGTTAAATGCAGAAACTATTAGTTGTGTTGCTTTTTTTCCCCAGCCTGTCTCTACATGATTTCAGCGAAGCACGGTTCGTCTCACCGGCCGGCAGCGAGGCGGCTCCCTAAACACACAACTCAAGACCAGATCTAGACGCACAATTTAAGCCCGTTATTCTGTGCAACTCTTTTCCAACTCCAACAACGGAAAAAAAACGTTTCTGCTCAGAAGTCTGACGCCATATAAGCCCAACCGGCGTGTTTCAGGCAGCGACACACGCCGAGCCGGACGGCCGAGGAGAACACGGGGGCGTGAAGCGTTGGAGGATTGCATCGGTTGGTCCCAAAAAGCAGGAGAGAGTTTGGAAAGAAAGACAAGTAGATTTCTGTTAAGATCAGTGTTTATAAATAAGGCTCCTGGCGGCGGCTCGCATCGTCAGGGTTCACTAATCAATTAAAATCCAAAACGCTTCATTTACCGTCACGAATGTCAAAACACAAAATCATTTCGAATTATCTTAGGAAGTGGAACCAATAAAACATGAAACATTTTAATTGAAAAACCACCGAAGCGGTCCATCCATTTGTTTTATTAAATCACGAGGCCACCACATTTGATCTTGATCGACTGATGGGATGAAGAGGAGGAGGAGGAGAAAGCAAATAATGCAAGGGTGACATTGAAAACAGAAACTAGCCGGAGGCTGGAGATGAAAGGAGAGAAGAGACGTCGTCGACACTTCAGCAGATTCTTACACACATTTATTTGATCTGTAGATTATTAGAAGTTTCATGATGGAACCCAGTTCATACATTCTAGAGCACTATCAGCAAGAGTCACATTTATTCATACCATGCGGATAAAACGCCTTTAAATATCACACACACACACACACACACACACACACACACACACACTTTCACCAGCAAAGATGAGGAAAATAAGGGATGCTATGTACCGGTACACGTAAAGGTTTTCTACGAGCGTCTCCTTCCGTTAAAGCCACGTTAGCGATGTGACAGATCAACGCTCTCGGAGGGGAGATGGATTTAGACCGAGCGGAGGAAGAATCTATCGACGGGACCGTATCTACGCTCGACTCTAAAACTAAAACCCTGCTCGCCTTCGCCGTCCTGAGGGATGCACCGATACCCACATGATAAAATCACTTCACTGTAACCAATCCCACCTCGAGACGCACCTCAACCGTCAGCCGAGACAGGAAGAGGAGGAACGGCAGCCGGGAGGAAACATTTAGCAGCTCCTTTGATAAAAGCGATTTGATCAAAGGCTTGATGAGTCAGCCGTTTCTAACGCTAGCTGCATGCTAACAGCTTTTACCAACTTCGCACTGGACGTCCAGGAGCAGTTTGATGCTCTTTGAATATAAATTCCAAAATGGCCAACATTACCGACAGAACTAGCAAAGCTGCCCGACTCCAGGAAGAAGCACATCAGCCGCCTCCTCTTGGAGCAGCCTGATCCGCTGATATCTGGAGTCGGCTCGGCGTCTCAGCAGACGGGACACGAACCCAGCCAGTCAGAGCGCAGCATCGGTGCATCCCCAGGCCGTGGAACGTTTCAAATTAAAAACATTTCAATGCAGACACACAGGTCCTTTGCAGCGGGGCCGCCATTCGACCAGCCTCTCTTTAGTCACACAAACCAGCCCGCCTGAAATAAAGCTCCAACCCTGATTGATGCAGGCGTGAGGAAGACCATGATGCGGTTGGGACAGAAGCAGATGATATGCGCAGGCGGTCATGAGGAGGTTGTCGTTTTTAAACCAGCGGGCGATATGAATTATGAAAGCAGCTCATCAGGCAGCTACGGATGGAGCTCAGGCCCAAGAGGCACAATGACAGAAGGGTTCCACTGACCCGGGGTCCTTTGTTTCACTTCATAAGGTGCTACATTTACTGCCCCCCCCCCCCCTCGACCTCTCCAAACCCCTCTAGAGGTCGATGAGCTGATCCACCAGCAGAAGGGAACGGGCCAAGTTGGGGATGCCGGACTCTGAACTGCCACTGTTGCTGCGCGAGTGACCACCTGAAACATGCCAGAAAGAGAGAGAGAGAGAGAGAGAGATGGACATGGAAGGACAGAAGGGGAAGCAAAGGAATAAGTCGTATTAACAGAGGTGGAGTGGAGAAATGAAGAGTGAAGACGTTCATGAGGATGAAGAGAAGACGATGGCAGAGCAGAGCGATGTGTGAACAGGGGCAGAAAGAGACAAGCAGAGAGTGAGCCGCGGTCATTTCTATATAGCTGCATCATTACGGGGTGGGGGGGCATGATGGGAAGCCATTCTCACACAGGAAGACTTCAGGTAAACTACAAAGAGCCCGCGTGGAGGAGGATGGATGGCAGACAAAGAGATGAGCATGATGAGCGCTTGATGCACCAACGTGTCAAACACACCCAGACAAGCCTTCTCACGCCAGCGGGCACAGGATGCAGCTACGGTGCGTGTCGGGGGCAATAGCCGGGGCTTCAGCAGGTGTCAGCGCTCACCTCTGGATTCTAGCCTTACCTTGATTAGAGTTTTTGGAGACGAGCACAGGAATAGGGTCAAACTCGTCGCCATTGGCTCTCTCCCCACACGACAGGAGCAAAGCAGAGTCTGCGGTGAAGGAAGAGGGAGCGTTTACAGCGATCACAAGCCACGCATTTCAGCTCGCTTCTGCAAACGAGGGGGGGGCCGAAGACGCCGTCAGCGAGTATTACTGTTTCCCCGCGTGAGTGAGCCCTCCTGTTTTAGGAAGGATCTGCAGTCAGGGATGCTTTCCCTGGCCAAAACACCCGGAAGATGCTAGCTAGGCTAACTGGGGGGGGGGGTCTTACCAGGAGCTGTCTGACCAGATGGAAGTTCCTCCAGACAGGACACAGAGCTGGAGCCCGGGGGAGCAGAGGAGGAGCAGAAAGGGAGAGCAGAACCAGACTGCTTTCCACAAGGAGGGTGAGATAAAAGATCGCAATCCAGCAGAGAGTCCTCAGCAGAGAGAGCGTCTAAAAAAAACGGAGGCAGCAAAGCCAGAAGGACAAGACGTCACAGGAGGAAGTAACCGCTTGCAAAGAGAGCTGCTTGTTTGACCCAAAAAGGGAGGCACGCCATGAAACCGCAGCAACATCGATGATCATCTGATGCGTTCCGTAGTCAATATCGATCATTAGAAAGAAGCTTCCACTCGTTAGCGCTCGTCTCCAGCAGCAACAAACACGACCGGCAGACCGTCACGAGCTGCAGCGTTAAACGTCAACCAGCAGCTCACAAACCCGGCGGCCACCGTAAAGAGTGGAGTCAGGTCAACGTTTCCTGCACTCCGGTCCGGGACGCTAACCTGGCAAGCCGACGGGGATGAGCTCTGGTGGGCCTGAATGTCTCTGGGCCTGGGGGGCTTCCAAACCAGGAATTAGGGAATCCACACACATCTCCGCCTTCACTACAAGGAGACAGCAAGGGGGGAAAAAAAAACTTAGATTCAAAAGGCATCATTAGTACGTTTAAAAGAAAACAGATTTAGTAGGGACAAAAGGTTCCCCCCGTCTTTAGTCAGTCCCCCACGGCGTCTCGTTCTGACCGTATGAGTGAAAGAGAAGGAGGGAGGCGCGGCAGAGACATGCAGAGCTGATGGAGAGGAGGAGGAGGAGGAGGAGGAAGAATGGGACAAACGTTGTTTGTTAGTTTATTGTTTTCCGTCCGCCACAGACGGACAAGTCCAAGACCAATAAGTCGAGAGACATCTCATGCAATCAGACAAACCTCGACCGGTAGAAAACATGGCCGCCCTGCTCCCACTTCCAGTCAACTTTTCCTTATACAACAGAAGCCACAGCACTCGGGATGCCACGACTCGCTGGCACATGCCAAACCACTCCGCTTCCCGCTGCACCAGGAGACTCAATTTTACATTGTCCTTAAACTCATGCACCTCTTTTATTGCAAATAATTAGAGCTCTGGTTAAGGTGTAATACAGCCCATGCATGAAAACAACACACGACTTTGTTTACTTCCGTTTATACTTACAGCAAACTGCTATGGGGCAAAATGGGGGGGGGGGCTTAGGCAAGGAATGTGTTGGCTCAGAAAATGGCACAGCAGATGTGACCTTTTGCCCCCTTCACTACAGGAAAGAGGTCGACACTGATTAAATGCTTTTTAGAAACCCTAAATGTCAAAAAGGTAATTCTTCTAGCGATCCATCCTGAATGCTCTGCAGTTTTTTTAAAACTTTATTCCAACATTGATTTGGTGGGATGTTTGTTTGTGTGCATCAACTCGGGCGATCGGTAGAGTGCCAAAGAGACAACTTAAGCTGGGTGGAGGAGATTAACTACATCCTGATTGTGTAATAGCCTAAACGTCTCCATCCTCTCGGCGCAGGCCTTAAACAGAAACTACGCGACGGACGCAACTCCGTTAACGAACACGCATGAAGGCGGAACGCAAGCGGCGACGACGCAGAAGGGCGGCTCGCTCGACTTTCGCTTGTTCTTAGCGCTGTGGCCAAGAAGGTTCCCGCAATCCAATTAAAGAAGAATTTATTCTTAAGGTTGCCAGGCAACGGGCACAGATCTGCAAATGAGATGTGACGTAGCTATTCATCGAAGCCGACAAGGAGCCACTGTGAGGCTGCTCGCTATGGCAACAAGATAAGACCACGTACGAATCCGAACGACGCAGCGAGCACTCATTAACCGACCTCTGGGGAGCGCGATAACCGGGAAACGTCTACGGCAAATAAAAACATGACTCACGAGCCCCGAGAAGATATTTACTCAGGCGCCTAAGCCCCGAGAGGATCACAGCGACGCGGGTCGTTCCGGGTTTAATTACCTGTGGTGTCAGAGAGGGCGTTAAAAGGGTCCGGGACGGTCGGCGCCGCTGAACCCGAACTCACGACTGCAGATCTTTCAGCTTAATATTTCACAGCAAATGAAGACGGAACAGAACAAAAGAGGGAAAAATGAGAGGATGCCAACAGAAGAAGGGAAAGGGCGGGGCCATAAACGCACTTTAATCGACACAGTCGTGCAAAAATCAAACGCTTCCATGTTGATACGGAGATAAATGCCCTCTTAATAACTGAGGTATCCCTTAAGGAGAGGTACTCGGCACCGTCTCACCTGGAAAAGCACCGAGTCCCGCGAGGAGACCCTCACCGGCGCCTGCGCTCGTCTCTCCGGGTGCAGCAGCTTTACACAGAGAGAAACAGTCGATTCGTTTCATACGACAGATGCGTTTGTGAAACACGCCGCGAGCACAAGCAGAGCTTACTCTCGGCTAGCTTCGCAAAGTCTTTATTGAGCAGCTCCTCTGCCGTCAGCTTAGAGAAGTTATCGTCACCGAAGGGGTTCCAGCTGGGCTGAGCGCCGGGCGCAGTCAGAGCGACTTGGGCGTCGCCGTCGCCGTCGCCGTCGGCTGGACGATACACGCTTTGCTGGGATGAATAGGGCGACCCGGAAGGCGTGGCGCTGGCTGATCTGCAGGAGGCAGGAGTGAAAATAAAAACCAGGATGAGAGTTAAGAGTACGGACACTGGCCCCACGGATGTATGCAAATACGGGCGAGAGAACAGGGCTGCTCAGAGACTGAAGGGAGTGATTATTCTGGGATGTTAAAGGCTTGTTTATCCTCCTTTGGGGGGGGGGTTCTGTCGTATGAATGGACAGGAGCTCCTCTCAGCTCGCTGACGGCCATGAAAGAACAAGTTCATCCCGCTCACTTGGACTTGTTGAGGCCGGCCTCGGCTGCGGCCGCCTGGAGCAGCAGGGTGGACCTGCTGGCCGGGACCCCGAACACGGCGCTGGGAGTGACATCGCTCAGGATGCGCCGGTGGCCGCTTTTAGGGGCCGTCTTTGGCGACGAGGGGGGCGTCAATAAGCCGACTTTATGTATCCTTTGACCCGCTGCCTGTGAGGAGAATTTTAAAGGAAGATAGAGAGGAAGACATGAGGGGAAAGATCATCAAATCAGACTCCAGCAGCAAACTTCACTGCAGAGAACCTCGGAAAGAGACGATTTAAAAAATAATAAATCTGAAAAGGGAAGAAAGCATCAGTATCAGAATTAGACACAGCTCAGGAATGTAGAGAATGGTAATTCAAAGCTTGAAAAGGTCAAATAAAAAGAATAAACTTGAGCATGACGATAAAAAAAAGACTTGATAATTGAAAGAAGCAGCTGAGCAAGCAACACGAAATGACGTTAATCATGTAAAACAGTATTTGAAGCTACTCCAAGATTCACACGGTGTGATTTAACACGTTCCATCGGCGCATCCCTGCCTCCTCTGTGCCCAGGAAAAGAAACAGCAGGAATTCTGACGTGATCGGTTAGAAACAAGCTGGCAATCAACCCTTAAAGTCTTAAAGAGCAGCAGGAGGACTGGAGGAGGACATTACCGCGACCTCTGGGTCAAATGCTGGACCGACAACGGCAGACTCAAGGATGGGGGTCAGATGAGAGGCTGTGGTTTCATGAACGGGGGCTACATGCTGCTGCTGCTGCAGGGTAACGACGGGAGCAACAGGCTTGGCTTCGGTCTGCAGCCGGGTCGATGCCTGAGATGCTGTTTGCTGCTGCTGTGGGTGGAGGAGGAGACGCTGTACCGGCCGACGTCACACAGGAAACCAGAGGAGCGTGAGGAAGGCCGAGGACACCGCGCTTTATAAAGGCACTCCTATTATCGTTTACTCAGCGCCATGAATGGAAAGTGTGAAAGCCTCTGGTGAGTGAAGGTGAGGACCGAAGGTGGCTCCTCCTCCCTACCTGCTGCAGGCTCAGGAACGGCGAGGCCTGCTGCCGTTTCATGAGGAGCTGCTGATGCTGGGGCGTAGCCTGTGGCTGCACGTTGGTGCTCGGAGCTGGCTGGGGGGCATTCTGCGCAGCCGGAGCCTGCTGAGCCGATTGGACGGCTGCTGCAGCTGGAGGCGGGACGTTGATGCCGACGCCTGGAAAAGAGGAGAAATAGCAGGATGTGAAACGGATGGAGCCATCGTTTATCTCGGCATCGTCATCTTTTGGGAAGCAGTTATAATCAAAGGCTATTCATTTGTGCATTCATTTATTATTTTTAGCAACAAATGAGTATTTTAGAATTTCATAAAACACACGAGCTGCTAACCCCAACGCTAACCCAGAAACATGTCAGAGACTTGAATCACATTCGGTGTGACCACAGAGAGGCGTTTATACCAATGCCCTGCGGCGCTCCAGCAGCCACAGTGGGTCTCTTCCGTGGGGTAAGAGCTGGCTGGATGGGCAGAATGCCGGATATCGGTTGGGGCTGAGCTTGGCCAGCCTTTGGTCTTTGCCGAGGAGCAATTGAGGTTTCTGTGGTGGGAATGGGGTTCGTAAGCCTGCAGGAGGAAACAAGACGAGACTTTGAATGGAGACGCTTCTTACAGGAACGCTCAAACGCTTTGCTTTTTACTCACCGGGCTTTGGTTTGACTTTTTTTGGCGACAGCCTCACTAGTTCTGACAGGCTCGGGAAGTTTTGCAGGAATAGATGAATTCTAATAAAATAGATCAAAATAAGGGTCATTGGGGAATTAAAAAAAAACATTTTCAGCATCACAACATGCAACTGGTTTTTAGCTTCCATCTATAAATCACTGGTCGTCACATTAATACTTTGAAGAGGTTAGAATATCCTCTCCAGTATCAGTGTGTGCGACATCATTTCATTTAAAAAGGCAACAAGACACCTGAAACCGGTGAACAAGAGGAGCACGAATAGGCCTAAAAAAAGGAGGCGATCCTGCAGCCCATTCCCTCCTCCATTTCCATTTTGACTTACGTGTACATTTGGGACTGGACACTCTCGCCGAGACAGTTTAAAGGCCAAATAGGATATTTGGTAGATGTCTGGTCGCATATCTGGGTCAGGTTCCAACATGTATCCTGAGTAATCAATGAGAAAAAACACGTTTAACAGGTGGACGTGTGAAAAATGACATTCAAACTCACAGCGAATGCTCAAACAGGGTCCAACATGTGCGTGGGGCAGACGGTGACTCACTAATGAGACAGTGCATGTCCTGGGAATAACGGGAATTGTCTGGGATGGTGAAACTTCCATCGCAGATAGCAACTTGGCTCTCCCCGAAAGGAAGCGTGAAGTAGCACAACTTGTAGAGCAGACAGCCCAAGGCCTGTGCGGGAAAGAGTATCAATACACTTATTGGAAGCGTGTCGACACGACTGAAATCATGATACCGCCCTGTGGCGTCCGACACGGTCCTCCCCACCCAAATGTCCGCCTTCGTTGTGATGATCGTTCCACCGTAGAGGTTGACCATCTCTGGAGCGCGATATGACAGAGTGGTGTACCTGTTTGTAGAGCAAGCCAATCAGCTTCTGCCCTTCATCAAGCGAACGACGAGGCAGCCAAACGCTCAGGAACTCACTTCTTAATTTCCTCCTCCACGACTTGCACCCCTTCTGTCTGAGGGTTTTGGAAGCGGTTAGTGGCACTTCCAAAATCGCAGAGCACGTAGTGTCCCCGGTCGTGCAGGAGAATATTTTCCACCTGCGGAAGGAGGACAAGGTCAGACCCGTCAACGCTGCCGGGTGAACGGCACGACGCCGGCGAGCGCCTACGCTGGCGATCGGACTCGCCTTGAGATCTCGGTGGACGATTGGACTCTTGCACTGGTGGAGACGAGCGACCGCCTCGCATGTGTCGCAAAATATCTGCAACACCTCGGCTTCGCTGAAGCCCGTCTGTAATCGCTGGTTCATTAGGTTAACCACCTGTCCACCTGCATGCGACAGACACGCCCACAAAGCAGCCGCAATTCAGAACAATCATTCTATAAATAGGGCCACTCAGTTAAGCACCAGCTGGGATAAAGGTTCTATCGACCACGACAGCCATCCATCCATCCATCGATCATTTGCCTTTGAACAGAGCAGGACGCGGCGAGGAGCCGAGGGCAATGGAGCTTTGAGTTCAACAGGGGGTGGGGGCGGGGGCGGGGCGAGCAAATTCACCTCTACAGAAGTCCATTAAGATTAGAACTTCCCACACGTCGCCAGCTCCGACTGCAGCAACGCTGGAGTCCAGGAAGCCGACGATGTTTTTGCTGCCCACGAGGTCCCTCTGTGTGAACAAACACAAAGAAAACAACAATCAGAAAACATCGAAATACAGAGATCATAGATTTTACAAACTCAAGCTTCATAAACTACAAAATACACCCATGTGTGGAACAGCCGAGTATTATTATTATTTTATCTCTAGATGCAGATTCTCCACCAAAAACCTGGAAGTAATGAAGATAAGCATCAGGCTTCGGTAACGTCACCCAGGATGTGACTCGTTACTCACAGTAAGGGCCTGGAAGGGGGGTGGGGGGGCGGGTGGGGGCTTAATTACCATTCACTCTGTATTGTCCAACTCACCATAATCTGTATCTCAAGTTTGCAGACTTGCAGGTCATGTTCATCGTTGACATACATCCTTTTTAGCGCACAACGAACGCCCTGATGAGTCCGCACCAGAAACACGATGGCAAAGCCTCCTGCGAGGGTGACGAGACGCAGAAACGGAGAGACAGAAGACAACAAGACAGAAGACAGCGATACAGGATAGAGGAAGCGAGACGATTCGTCACATCACCTTCAGTCAGAGATGCTGACAAGCAGAAACCCGAGACGGCTGTATCCATCCAAAGGGACTCATTTCTGATATGAATAGATGTACCCAAGGCAACAGACTGTGACGAAGCATTTTTCACCTATGACATCACACATGACTCATTGCTCCCATGACTTAGCGGCAGGGTTGGGTCGCCACAATATCACGGATGGCATCGACTGTAAACTCAAGCCTGGAAATTTCACAACGAAGCGCAACTATCCGGACTGTCGTCTGCAATCAGAGTCGACGGCGTGAACAAATCCCTCCAATAGCCACTGCCTCACGACGCGACCGGCGACTGGGATACTCCACTGCAGCCACAAACACAAAAATACACCTTCGGCACTACTATGAAAAGGGGATTGCCTAATCTGCCTGAACTAAACACAGTGATGATTAGCGCATCGTTACTAGCATGTACTTTTAGACTTGAAGCTACTTAAGTGTTTGTGACCGATTGCTTTGTCTGTGTAGTGGGACGAGTATTTATTTCAGCTTGAGGCAAGGATGACGACAAATAAAGTAAACAGGAGAATAAAGCACCATTTTAAATAGGAGCCACCAGGTAAGAACGAAAGTGAGAGTCCAGAATAAATCCAAACGCATCTGAATAAACAGTCCCGGCGATGCTGATGTGGAGTCGCTCCCCAAGAACTAATGTTTTACTATAAAATGATAAAAAACAAACAACCTACTGTACAGCATATTATTACTAACAGAACAAATTCCATGGACCGTGCACTGTAGGACTTAAGTTTGATGTCCAACTAGCTTTTCATGCAGCCATGATGGGCCCGTCTATATACCACTGATGAATTAATCAGCCTTCTTCCATTTATTATTCACAAGCAGGCACTCTTCGCTAACAGAGCACGGCACTCATTGCCGACTGCCTTGAAATTACCACCGTAAACCTCTATTGTTTAACTGTGACTAACTGAAGATGGTCTCCCTGAAAAGTTACAATCAGTTTCCAAAGAAATGTTTACCATCTTTAAATTCAATGACTTTGATTCACTTAGAACAAGCCGTTCAAAGTCGTTTTAATTTTGACAAGTGCAGGATCTTCATTATGCATTTGGATAAACATCAAAATACTTTTAAAACAACAACACTTCATAAATCTACACTTGTGATGTTGTCACTCCCTCTGTAAAGAAAGACAGATGACTCAGCACGCCATTGATCTCTCACAACACAAGAGAAAATCCAGTTACACAATGTTCCTTCAAAGAGCGCAGACGATTGCATGATGCATGTCCAGCATAGATCGGTTATGGGTTACTAGCATTGATCAGCCCACAGATACATACACACTAGAGGTGGGTCATGCACCCCCCCACCCCCCCACCGTCACCCCTCAAACAGGCTCGGGTTCTGTTCATCCCCCCAGTAATGGAACAGTAACGGGCTTGTGGATCTACTTATTTGCATTTTAATTCACACAACAGTTTAAGACACAGAACTCACCTTCTGCAACTATTTCGTCGACGGTCACTTGATACCGTCCGACGGCGAAAACCCTCCCGATGAAGCCGTCAAGGCTGCCGGAACCAGAGCCCCCTCCACCGACTCCGGAGGAGCCAGGCCCGGCGCTCACCAACTCCCGACGAGAATCAAAAAATTTCTTCATTTCCCAAGTTCATGAAAACAATAAAGTCCAAAATGTATCAGTGTCGTAACACCAGTTACGGCGGAGTGCTGTCGGTTCACTGTTGTCCGAGGCGCTGGTGCTGACCCTTTAGCAGCTTCCCAATAGTCGCAATTGAATGAAATCAGCCTGCTAGCTTAGATGCTAGCTACCTGAAAATACTCCAATGGGGGTTCCACGGTCTTCGGTCAACACACATTCCGAGCAGCAAGCGGAGTGAAATGTTGTTGATAAAATAATAGCACAGAGTATAAGGTTCCGGGGGGGGTAGAAGCCACTTTCCGCTCCGAACCGAGAGTCGCACCGGCTAAACTAGCCAGTCCATAAACTAGTTAGCCGTTAGCCCACCTAGCTTAACACGGCGCTAGGTGCGGCGGTGACAGCTGTCAGTCGAACGGCAGGCAACCAGGGACGCCCTTAGTGTCCAGTGCAGCTTGTTACACCTCTCCGCCGGCTTTACTCACCCGGAATGCCGCTTAGTCAACCGGCAACTCTACTCGTCTCTTCTAAAGCTAACGCGAAAGACCTCCCCTGCATCTCGGCGTCCAGCCGGCCGAACGAAAGCAGGTCATCTAACTCGGTGACAGGGCGAACCTAGCTAAAAATATTAGAAGACGTAGCTCAGGTAAGGCTATCACTGAACACAAGTGTCATAGAATAACTATAAATATTGACAACCGTCAAAGCTAATGGATCCTCAAATATTTGCCACGATCTCCAGTTTTGATACTGCGCTTGTTCACATTTTGACGATTTGCTTTTCTTTATCTTTATTTGTTGTTGTTTTTTCTTAATGTTAAAAGGTGGTAGAAAACAGAAAATTCTAGAAATACCACAGTTCAGGATTGTTTAATTAAAATAAGTCCGTTAAAATTATGATAATTAATTAATATGTTTAAAGAAATAATAGATTTCACTTCAGGATACTTTTTGAAATCGACGAGACGCTTGGCCGCCTCTGTGTGACATGTAAGTATTTCCCCTACAGGGGTCGCTGTTGCACCACTAAATAAATGTGGCGACCCTTCCTTCACCGTTCATTCGCTTAAAAAAGAAAAGAAAACTTTGCTCGGGGATAATAAATTGGTTGGATTTATTTGTGAGTGAGTCTTAGGGGAGCCATATTTGGTCATGGACAAAAATCTGACGTTGACAAGTTTCTCCTCTTTATTTTATGGATCCCTTTATTAATTGGTGGACGAGTTAAATTCCACTTTCCTTATTCATTCCTGACTACCAGTGTCGCCTTTAGTGTTCTCAGCTCAGATCGTCCATCAAGCACAGAAAAGTAGTGTTTGACATTTCACCAGTAAGAGCTTTACATACTTAACACATAATGGAACTGTTAAAGTAACACGGATATTGATTTATTGCATTCTCTTTGACAATGCATGATCATCTGTTTCCAGAGTACAGGACATTTATTCTAGTACTATAGCTAATCCACTGGAATCACTGTAGTCATACGAAACATGTGGGGACTATTTTGCTAAAATAACTGAGCATTAAACTATTTAAGCTGTGAAGTTGTTAGTTGTTAGACTTTACGCCATATCTCTGCAGACCCCCTAAAGTAATGGTAAACATGCTTTGGTCTCATTTTGAGTGGTCCCCTGAGAACCAAAACATACATCCAATTTGATGTGTGAATTAAGATAATGCTAAAGGTTTGGGTCCAATAGCCAACAAGTACATGCAGGCGAGTGTTAGTCCATTGGCGTTTCTGGACTGAGCAGAGCTGCTGCTCTGTTGTTAGAGGAGTTAAAACAAATAAATCAGTTTTTAAAAGGTCTAAGTATCCAATTTAAGATCACATAAAAAACTCGTTACCGATGGTAACCAGACAACCTAGTATGCAAAGCAACTGGATCCCATTTCTTGATAAATGGTCATTCATCGTTGAAAAATAAATCTCCTTCCTGTCTACCTGTTTGCTTTGGCGTCCTTTTCTGTTTTAGAATGGTTGATTAGAAGTCTCTTGGGACATGTGAGAGATTCATACGGTTCATATAACACTGGCTTTTTCTCTGCTCCAGTCGTCACCGTCTAATCTTATCTCGCCATACATTTGCCACAGATCCCAGCTGACAGTGTAAATTTACAGGATGTAGAGCTCTTTCTAACGACCGGGTACATTTCCATATAATCCAGCGGGAATATATTCGTGTTCCCAGGCTTTTATGTTCCCAGGAATCTGTGCCCTTAAAATCCTCTAAATTCTCTTTATACAAAGCGCTGAGGTGATCAAATGTTCCGTGTCTGTTTCTTTTTTTTTTTATTATTATTATTTTTTTTCATATTTTATTAGTTTTATTACCTGCTCCGTGTCTGTTTCTATTGCATTTCAAGTTTGGTTGTGATACGTGTGGATCTGTGGCGTTGAAGACATGTTTTAGGCTGTTGAAAGCTTTTGGTTTTGCGCCTGTCACAAAGTGGGGCCCGCGCCACCGAGCAGATTAGCATTTTATTTATTATAAGAGGTAATGTATCTAAGAACAGTGGCATGTGGAATCAGATTGCAATGATGAATGGTGCCAGCCAAATCTCAACAAAGCAAAATGAATCAGACCGCTTCACTGTGTGTTCCTGTACAAAGAAGGAAACCTCCCTGTTAGCTCATAGTTAAAAATTAGCTATTGTGATATGGAGGGAGTCGTAATGTTATATTTATGTGTTATTAAACTCTATTTAACCAGGAAGTCCTTTTGAGATTAAATCTTTTTTTAAGATAGACCTGGACAAGATGTGACACAGATTTTAAGGGGGTTGACCAAATATGGATAAAAAATAAAAATGAAAGTGGACCAGTGGGGGTGTCTCCTCATTCGCTGGTATTGAATACATGAAAAAACTTTATATTGATGGAATATTACTGTCCTTTGTACGACTGCAAATCCATCATTTTATTACATTCAGCATGACTTCCTTTCCTAGACTGGCTGACGACAGGATGTCATGTCTAAAATAACAATAGCCTTAGTGTATATTTATTTCATGCTCCAAACACATCCCTCTTCGGGTTTGGATATAAAAGGGAAAGGGGCCCTTGTGGAAATGAATACCTAAATATGCATGGTCGGCTACAGCACTTATTACTGCGTCGTTATTAGACAGGTGAAAGAACCAGATGCCTTATATTCTGTGCTTCCGGTAGATAATCACTTAGTTGCATCCCCTCTAATGTTATTTGCATGCAAATTGGTTCTTCTTAACCAAAAAAATCCTCACAGCTTCATTGTCTGGTGGAGAGGAAATGCTGCATGTGGAGGCCTTTCATGGCCTGTAAACTTAATTTAAGTTTTAAATCTCACACAATTAAGTTCCATAACACTAATATTATCATTTCATTCATTTTGCTTTTGGGAATAGCGCCTGAATGAATCCTCATGGGTTATATTCTAGAGCAGCCTGCTTTCTTTTCTGTTCTTTTTTTATTGATATTTCATCGGTCACATTCTTATTAATTTATTTACTTGCCAGCTTTTGGTTTGATTTGAAAAACGCAGATATATTATTTAGTACTCGTCGAAAAATGAAAAAAGAAAATCAGTAAATTTCAAGTGAATTCGCTTCCATTTTCAGTTGATTCCTGTAAATTTACCGTGAACAATTTAAAGACTCGCGCGCTGAAGTTGTAACAATGGCATCCCTACGACCTCCTAGCGATTCGGGTTGAAGCAGGCCTCGACGTTCACGCTGGCAAACACGGATCACTAGTCACATGACTCAATCCGTGACCGTGACAAGCTGCATTGACTTGGAACAGGAAGGTAATGCGGGCGACGTGCCGTAGCCAACGGTGATGCTGAGCTCGGCCCCTGGATGTGTTGAAAGCACGAATGCGTTTCGGTACGTGCTGCTCCTCACAGGTCTGCGGAGAACGGCAGTTCATCTGTCAGCAGCAGCATTTGGATCAGTCCTACCATTGCCGTGGAGGCAGGTGTGTTGACCACGAGTGCACGGCGGCGATGCCCAGGATGACATGTCGTATGACGCAATCGTTTTGTCTAATGAGATCTGTAGCAGCTGCTGCAGAAGTGTAACTCGTGAGGAAACGTCCGATCACACATGGATGAGACCTGAAAGTGTTGAAGGAATGAGTGTTGGTTATATTCGACAGGGGCTGCTGACCTCGACGGAGTTCGCTGGATGAAATCAGTGTGGCTGCTTCTCTAAAAAATTTCGTTTTTCAAATTCGCTCAAGCCTGAGCGAACATTTACTCTTAAAATCTCTGCGATTTCCTCCGAAGTCACAAGATTACAAAATGCGTGATGTGTTTTTAAATAACTTTCATTGTGCCCTAACAAATGTATGTGTGTGTGTGTGTTTGTGTGAAAAAGTCTCACAACAGTAACTGTTTTAAGGGTCTGCTCATTAGCATCTCTTATCAGCCCACCCAGCCGACAGCAATCAGTGATGATCAGTGGAGGCAGGAAGAGTTGGGGATGAAGGGAAGAGGCTCGAGGGTAAACTTCCTGTGGAATGTTCCTCTTTTCTGCAGCGAGGGGTGGAGTGCTTCGCACAGACGGAAGAGGGGAGCATTTTACCCCATTTCTCTGTGCTTTTTTAGGTGATTTGTGGCTACAGTACTGTACACTGGAATACTTCCTTGTTTCAGTAAACAGAGACTGCCATGATGGAAGATAAGACCTTCCCAGGAATCTGGACCCGGACCTTGAGATGCCGGTGGATTGAATGAATCAGAGAAGGAAACAAAGTAAAGGACGTAAAGATGCATTGTTTTATCACAAACTGTGCATTTCATCACATTTGTGATGAAAGATGTGCGTAATGTCAGAGATGGGATTAAAGCCTCAGCGGGGGCGCTGAGAATAAGCGCATTGATCTGTCAGAGATGAAAGTGGCGTCATGAAGGTGACCTCGTATCACGGCATCGGGAATACAAGCCGAATCTCAAAATCCACCGCGGTTCCTCTGTGAGAGGACAGAACGCAGGTTATCTGATAGGAAATGATCATCTGATAGCAGTTCATTCACTGTGTTTACAGCCGTCTACGTAACAACGTTATTGATCATTTATTTCCTGATTCCAGAGTCTGTTAGGAAGCATCTATTACCAGCAATTACTAGATAGAAATCTACCGTTCATGACACTACACAGCCAAACGAATGAGACGCGTGCCCCTGAGGTGGACTTTGCATTGCCGCCAGTTGCAAATATTGATAGGAAAAACCTGTAAGGTAACATTAACAATCACACTTAAATCGAATGCAAGTCTCTAAATGTACCAGCAGCCTGAAACTCAAGTCCACAGACTATAATTCCGTTGCGTACAAATTGACACAGATTCTACTGACGTGATTAGAAAATTAAACGTTGCAGAAGAGCAAAAAACCCCCAACTAGATTCTGTTTTGTGTCCAGCAGCGGTTAATCTATTAAACATTTGGCATTAACTTGATTTTTTACCTCCGCTGCCATTTCTCAACCTGTCTGCACCAGCAAGCCGCAATTAGCCTCTTCATCCCTCTTGTCTGCTGATGGGAGGAGGAGGAGGAGGAGGAGGAGGAGATGGGGAGGAAAAGCAAAGAGGGAGAGAGAGTCTCTGCTGCAGGAGGAGGTCAGTGAGAACACAGATAGCGGCACGCATCTCATGTCTGCTCATTTCTGGCTGCTAATGGACAGTAAATTGTTCAGCCTGTTTGGGGTTAGTGAACGCCAAAGATGCAATGCGATTTACTGGGATATATTGATTGTTGAAAATGTTGAATCAACCAGTTGCTCTAGGATCGGCTCCAGTTCTTCCTGGAGTAATTTAAAACGGTCTACAATAATAATTTTGCAGATAAATAAGAATCAAAATACTTTATTGATCCCAGGGGAAAATTCTATGAATTCTATAAACCCTCATAGAGCAATATTTGCCTGGCACTGGATTGGTTGTTTTAAAATAGATATATAGTCGTTAGTCTGTCTCTCAGTCTGTAAACATCCGGAAATTGAATTTACTGTCAAACATTTTCCAGAAATGCATTTTGCTGTTTTGGAATTTGTAACATTTCAAAAAAACATATTCAACATTCCATGAATACCTTCTGCAAATTATTCAAATGCATCAATGACAGCTTGTACATTATTATTATTTTTTGCAGCTATTCTTAAGAAAAGCGTGAGGCTTGATCTTGACGCTTTGAAGCTGTGCATTCTTTCTATCTTCTCTCGATGTCAAACTGAAAGGGCTCGCCTTCATGCAAACACTCTCAGGGGATCGGGGGGCTATTTACCATCGGCCGATGGCTCTCGCTTCGCAATTATCTTTGAGCCCTGCTGGGGTGATCAACCAGAAACTTGAACAGGATTCAACTATGGCTGGATTGAGGCGGCGATCGACCCAGGGAATGGCCATATGGGGACCAGTTTGAGGGCCTGAGAAAAGGGCTGGAATGTTGACGCACCAATACTGAAACGACCGTAAGATACGCTGCAGGGCCTTAAATAAACCCCCGGGTGCACTGTAAAAAATCTATAGGTTTACTCAAGTATCGGTTGTATTCCACTTTGGATAATTTACCTCGGGATAGAAGGATTTAGCCTTTGAAGAATATAAATGCGCAGACGACCCTCATTGGTCCGAGCAACGTTCCCACAAGCGACCATTGGCCGTGGCTCTGTGTCCGTGTGTGTGTGTGTGTTAATCATGCTGGCGTAGAGAAACCACGACATTTCCAAGTTCACAATGGTCTCATGATACCCAGACTCTCCGCCCCCAGCAGTCACGCGAAGTTCTTGTTTCCCATTGTTTCCCAAAAGTCAATACACAAACCTAGAAACAAAAACCTCTCTCCTTGAAATATTCCCCCAGCAGGTGTGGCGAAGCGTCTCTTTGCCCTGCGATCAGGACAAGCCAGCAACCGTCAGTTGCCCCGGGAGATGGGTTTTCATTAAGGGGTGAACCTTTCTTCCTTTCTTCCTCGTTTTCCGAGGCCCCTTCAAACGCGATCCCAAAAATGCGGGCTTCAAGATTCATATATGTTTTTGACACAACACACCTCATGTAGGCTACGCATCGATTCAGCAGCTCCCAGACTGTGTGAGGAAGAGATTCCCCTCGTTTGTTGATTTCCTCCACCGGAGCTGTGGTGAAAAACAGGTTGGATCCGTTAATTTATCCGATCTCAGTCAGACCGGTGAGAGGATTGCTGTTGTTGGATGGAAACGCTGGATGGGGTTCCCATGATCACACGGAGCAGCATAAAACTCTACACCGGCCTACAGCCTGTTAACCTGAAGTCCAACGAGACCCAATCTGACCGGAGTGGCACCGATCCAATCTGATTCTATGCCTGCTGGCTTCCCACGGCTCGCTGCAGGTGCCTTCATCAACTCAATCCATGCAAAAAGAGGAGCAGGTGTTGGAAGCACGCGTGAGAAGTCACCGAAGCGTATTTAACACACTTTATATTTGAGATGAACACACAAGCTTGAGTCATCCAGGACCCACACGCACACATCAGTGTACTTTAGGGTTTATTTCATCCTGGTAAGGCTGAGTGGGTCACAATAATACACAGCATAATCAGATCTGTCGATTTAATTTAAAGTCCAGACTCTTGGATGGATGTGCGCCTCTGTCCCGGTTAGCAGAACTCTAAAGTCAGTCACAGACCTTGACGTTCCTCACATGGAAAATTGAACTACAAACAAATATTTTCACTTTCTCACCTGTCAAACCCCACATGACCCACTGGGGGGGGGGGGGAGGGGGGGGGGCAACATTGCAAAATGGTTTGTGCAGATTGGCCTTTTGCATCATCGGACTCGTACCCCGTACACGGATGTGGGACACTTTGTCCGAGCAAACATGGGCAGAGGGCCTGAAATAATGGACCAGTCGTATGTGCACGGATGCTAATGGGGTCACGGTCTCATTCTTTGACCAAGGGGCCCTGAGGAGAATGAAATGAAGTCCACGACGTGGGGAAGTGACACTGAAAAACGAAATGTAGTGTTCCTTCATCCTCTGGCTCGTCCCGTCGGGAGTCGCCACAGCATATATATATGAGGTCACAAGCGGAGAAGCCAAAAGCTTCTGTATCTCTACAAACAACTTCCCTTTTGGCAATTAAGTGGTCATTTGGCTCGACTCTGCCGTTTAGTGCCAGTAAAGTTGCTTTATAAGGGGACAGCGTTCGCGATTGCTGCGTTTAATCACAAGGCCAGCGTCAGGTGGCGACAGCAGCGGGAAGTGGAGGCGTCTGCCGCTGACAGAGAAGACGGAGACCACGCAGGAAATGGTTGGTTTGAGTGTGTGCAAACATGCTTGACGCCAAATTCAAAGAGAAATGGGGCAATTTAGAATTATCGGTCGACTGGCAGAATAAAACTGGCGATATTGTGCAACACCAGCGAGCGAACGGTGAACGCAAACACAACAGCACAGATTCCAAGAAGTCCAAAGTCAAAACTAACATTGCTGTGGAGCACGCTGCCCCCCCCCCCCCAGGCTTTGCCTCCCTCTATCTGTCACACCCCAGGGGATCATCGACAGGGCAGCGGCGCTGCTGCTACCGAGCCTCCCTGGAAAAGTAATGACACAGGCGGTGATTTTATTTTAAGAGTAATAATGAAAGCGGAAGAAAGCCACGGCATGTTTAGCTTCCCAATGAGGGATCATTCAGTAGGAGATTACACAACCCAGTTCCCCTTCCTCGACGTTTCCTTTTCTCAGCTTTATCTCCGATCAGCATGTTAAGCCTTATTACAATACGCTCCACATGGCGCCAGGGGCCGAGCTGGGCCTTAAAGCTGCAGCCACACCAGCCGCCAATAGAAACCCGCTGGATGCTCATTGTGATCTTTCAGATCGACGGGGAGGATACGTTCAGTTTCAGTTGCTCTGACTTTGCAGAGCCATCCAGCTCAACGCTCAAGCGGCATGAAAATACATCATTTTATAAAAAAAAGATATTCTCTTCCTGATCCTTAAAAACAAAATATAATCTGTAATGAGGCCACTTGGAGTGGGCGTTGTGTTGCAAAGCGCGACACAAGGAGCTGCTTTGAAACTCTGAGGCTGCAGCGCTGAGTTTTGCATGCGACGTGAAGGAGGTGGGAACGTTTGGCGAGTCAAAAGGAGCTCTGTGAGCTCAAATAAAGTCTGTTTGTGTGTCTCCGTTGCACAAACGTATCTGACAGGGCATTGATTGGCTTCTCGGGTCTTAAACGGTACACTGAGAAGTCAGAACGTGCCACTTGTCCGGGCTTTGACGCGTACATTTTCCTGTCGGTTTTTTATTTATCATGCCCCTATTTGACTTTTCTACGCTACATGAATGGTGTCTCATTCCCTTTTTAGATAGCGAGCCTTTCATTGCTGTTGCTGTTGTGGCATAGTCTTCATCTGGCACGTCAGAGAATGGTGGATCTCACCTGGTCTCCCTTCGATGATTCGGTGAGCTCACAGGTGGTAATGAGTAATTAAGGTGATGAATGTCAGCTCGACCTCTGGCCGACTGCAGAGGGCCAAGATGCTGCTGAGATTAGCTGCAGTTATTGATCCCCCCCCCCCCCCAGGACCAGACGAGAGCTGAACCAGAGCCCTTCTCTCTTTTGTCTGTCTGTCCCCTGGCGCCAGCGCCCTGCACTCCGGGCCTTCCTCGCTCTGACACTGATGAAGAGGATGATCCGAACCAAAGCGCTTTCTTTTATTAACGTAAAAAAGCCGACGTCTACCGCTGATTCTGATTTATCGTTGGGCTTTTAAGCATTAGCTTGGAGGCTGTAAGGTTTTAGCCATCGCTAGCAGATTTATAAGCTGCTCCTAAACGAGGCCAGATTGTTGTGATTATCACAAACCGCAGGACAAGCCCGGTCATATTTATTGATGTTTCAGTGTTTACTAAATGGAAACGCCACCATGATTATTCATAAAGTGACTGTTCTTTGCTTCCAAAAGCAACCCACCGCAGATTTCACCGATGTTTAATGAAAAGGCTCTTAATTATAATTTTTCTAGTTCCTGTTCACTGTTAAGTCGTTTGTTTCCATCAGTTGTTTTTGTTGTATTTCTGCACCGTTCCCATATAACAGTTATGTTTAGGATGCAATACACGAAATGGGTCAAGTGTAGCCGCAGAAACGTTGATGAGATGTGAAGGCTTATACAAAAATCTATTGCTAAGGGATCGTAAAACCTTTCCTGCTGTCACACCAACAATGGGATTGGACGTATCCGTTTGCATTCAGGCTGTTGTTCAAAATGACATTCTGAATACTTATGAGGAATATGTATGAGTGTGTGTGGGGCCACCCACGCCTGCCGTGTTCTGTATTCCACGCATGTCCCGGAAGAGACTCCAAATGTCTGCAGGCTCAAGCTGCATACGATCCGCCGACGGCCCGACGTCAGAGTTACTGGAGTAACTTCCAACGCTTTGTCTCACGCTGAGAAACTGATCCTCGGCGCCGCACTGGGCGGGATTTCACAACATGTCCTCGTCAAATGCCGTGTTTACGATTCTATACTACGCACATGGAGGAGGAACTGGGTCACATGTTTTGTTTAACCGCCCTTCCTCCTCCATCCAGTCGTGATTGGCGTCAGCTAATGTAAAGTTCCCTTCGTGCAAAACTCACTGGATGCGCTTTGCAAACATTTTGAAGCAGAAAGTGGCGTCGCAGGACGTGGAAACTCGACCAACGTTTAGCTTTGTGTGTTTGCCCTCGCTCCGTCAACACCTGCTCTATTTTAGCTCGACAGGATGAAGACATCAAACGGCGGGCTTGTCTCCGCCTGGGAAGAGCAGCAGTTGGCACTTAAGGAAATCCGAACATCTTGAGGACACGCCCGGTTAAAGAAACCTTGTGTTAAACAAGTCTACGAGGAGCTTCTGCTGAATACGATCATCCAGCCTGGACCAGTTTCCTCTGGCAGTGAGTGAGAGCGCGACTGCGTGGACTTGACCAAGCAAGGGAGGCTTGTCAACGACCAGACGCGTTGCATTATGAATCGACATGTAAGCTCATGATGCCCAGATGGCTGCCACAGCTCGGGACGTCCCTACGCACCGTTAGTCTCAACAAAGAAATTCCAGAAGTTCTTCAATGCTGAATCACTGGAAGGCATCAGGGATGACTGTAAGAGAAGGGAAATGCTCTCAGGCTGCAGCGTGTGTGCTTCCCAAAACTGGATTCTCAGCAATGATATATTTCCCCCTGGGAATATGCGATATCTTTTAGCGTTTTGTATTAAAATGCATCACCGTTTTGGTTCATTTCACAAAGCAGGTGTTGCAAACATCTCGTGACTCTGTGCTTGGCTCAAGTGCACCAGAAGCCCATTGAAATATGAATCATTTGTTTGGGTTTAAATGTCAATTAATTACCTATAAACTTCAGAATCTTTTTAAAAAGTTCCGTCAGTAATTAAAGGTTCTTGGCAGCCCTGCAGATCCGCGTTTATCGTTTCATGCTCTCCGATGATGCGAAATCCGTCACGACACAGATGGTGACGGCAGCTATGCTTGACCGGATGAAGATCCACCAATAACCCGCTCACGCCACACCGCGTGTAGCGGCTAAGCGTGACCACGCCACAGCGGTGACCTTCACCTCCAGACATTACGTCCAACAGGGGGGCCTCTTTGTTAAAAGAAATGGCGTCAGCCTTTTTCCTTTTGACGGCTTTTTCTTTTATGTGGGATTCACTTACAACTTCCTGTCACGTGTGACAAAAGGAAATGGGAATTCCATTTCAACCTAAACAGGACAAAAGGGAAGGGGAAGCATTACGCTGACAGAGAAAATCCACCTTAAATTAAAGAAGGAAATAATCGCCAAATATGAATATGGCGTCCGTGTCTGGGATCTTGCTGGGCGGTGCGGTATGGAGCAATTTAGTTTTTCGACTATTCTTAAGAAAACTGAGCTAAAGAGAAAGATAAGGGAAAACCCCAGGACAGTTACACAGACATTTTATGGAGGAGGACTCCCTTTCAAAGGAATAACACTTCCCTCCCTCCAAATCCATCCACATATGCATAAATAAATGTGTAGTTTTGTGTGTGTTTCTACATCATTAGCAAGAAGCGAGATGCGTAACGCAGAACAAACCCAGCTTCAGCTGCAGAACTACTCGGACCAAAGAAGGAACTGCTTGGTGACAGGAGCGCTCGGCTCGACAGCGGAGCGCCGGATATCAAGGGAATCTCAGAAGGCATTTGCCTGATTGTTCTCCAACGCAACAGCAAGATAGCCATCTATTATTTTCCTTTTCTGCTTTGAGTCAAAGTGAGGACACTTATTTCCTGTTCTCTACTTTTGGGAGAGACTTGTGCCGTATGGTCTGCAAATTCAGCCGCAAAGCGTATTACAAATAAACCTCCGGCGCCGCTTTGGTTTTAGTCGCCCGAATGAACTATAATTGCAACTAAGTGGCTTCAGCGAATAATAAAATAAACGGCGCTCAAATGGCGTGAACATCTGAGGATGATCCAAGATCAGCACCAAAATCTCAAGGATTCTCCCGAAGGCTGGACTATACCCTTCTAAATCCGTCCCTAACCACCTAGATTTTATTTCCTAAAACAAACAAACAAACAAACGCAATCTCCTCCATGGAGGTAAAAATGTTGCTGAGCCTGGAATGTGTGTTTAGCATGAACCAGCATGTTGCATCAAAATGCATTAACAGCATCAGGAGGAGTGAAGTACAAATACTTCATGCCTGTACTTCCTTTTTTCACGTCTATTTTGAACCTTCTGCACTGTTTCCACTTGTAACTTTAGCAGATCATTTTGATTCGCATCAGTGCACGCCTTCTGAATACCGGAAATCACAATCGGGCGAAGTTTTATCTCCGAGTTGGTTTACGCATCCAGAGGAACGGGCCGAAAGTTGATCCCTCGACAGATATAGAGAACATAAGGAGAAGAAAGAGATAACAAACAAAGTTCCTAATCCCTTCAAAAGGTTTTCCTGATAACAATAATCGTCAAACTTTTTCACATTTACTTGAGGAACAAGCTTGATTCCCGACTTTCTTTTCTCTTACAAAAGTGAAAGTACCTGATGATGATGATGAAACATTTATTAGAGAGAATGTTAGAGCAGTACAAGTACAGTCAAACAATAGTTTGTATTACAGTACAAGTACAGCTAAACGCTCTGTCTAAGAGGAGCATTAAAAAAAAAGCCCTTGCGGTCTTGTTTCCATTGAAAGTCCTTCGTACGTAACATTACCAATAAAAATACAAATAAATTACTCAATTGATGCAAAATAACGATAAATAAACTTATAACTTATAGAGTAATGGTGTCCATATGTTACACACTACTAGGGCTGTGGTCATGTCTTTCGCACACAGATATACTTTTCAGCTCCTCCCCTCTGCCTTCAGCTGGTCTGATTAGAGCCAATACTATCTTGGGCAACAGAGAGAGAGAGCGAGCGAGAGAGAGAGAGAGAGAGAGAGAGCGAGCGAGAGAGAGAGAGAGAGCGAGCGAGCGAGAGAGAGCGACCACGACCACTCTGGTGGTTCCCTCAGCAGTGTCACTATGGGTTGAGCTCCTCAGGTCCAGCTGTGCGTTAGGCCGATCCCGGTGGATGGATTTAAACGGCCGCAGCCGGATTGTCTTCTCAAAAACTTTTTTATTTCACTTAATGAGTTCCAGTTAGCTAAAAGTGCTTCGCCTCTGTGAAATAACACTGTCTGGGTCGAGCTTTTTGGAGACGATGTCATTGACTACATCAGGGGAACGTTGATCTTTTTGGATCTGGAGCTGCCTGTTGACCGCAGCCGAGAGTCATGAGGGCTGAAACGTAAGCAGGAACTTTGCCGTAACTATGATTTAGTGAGGAGGCTTTCTCCTTTGTAGGTGTGATGCTTGGATGAAGCGCAGATTCTTGAGTTTGGCCTGAAAAGAAATCCGACCGAGCTGAGCCAGTGAATGATGGATGGCATCCTGAACAATTCCCTATCCAACGTGGCCAACAGCACCGGGCGCTACTACGATGCCGCAGGACCCTGGAGCCTCATCGTACTGGTCGTCATCATTCTGACCACGGTGGTGGGGAACCTGCTGGTCATCATCGCCGTCGCTCGCACGGCGCAGCTCCAGACGACCACAAACATTTTCATAATGTCGCTAGGCTGCGCCGACCTCATCATGGGGGTCTTCGTGGTGCCTCTGGGAGCCACCATTGTGGTGACGGGTAAATGGCATCTCAGCGACACTTTCTGTGACTTCTGGACCTCCGTGGACGTCTTGTGCGTGACGGCGAGCATCGAGACTCTCTGTGTGATCGCGGTGGATCGCTACGTAGCCATCACCAGGCCGCTCCGACACCAGGTTCTGCTCAGCAAGTGGCGCGCCAGGTTGATAGTGTGTTTAGTTTGGGTCGTGTCCTCTTTAATCTCCTTCGTACCGATTATGAAAGGGTTTTGGCGCGACGACGACGCCGAGGCGCAGCTGTGCTACGATGACCCCGCCTGCTGCGACTTTGTGACCAACATGGCCTTCGCTACCATATCCTCCATAGTGTCCTTTTACGTCCCGCTACTCATAATGATATTTGTCTATGCAAAGGTCTTTCTAATAGCCACGCATCAAGTCAGGCTCATAGATAAGAGTCGCATGCGTTTCCAAAATGACTGGCCGACAGTGCGTATACAAGTTGGGCCCCACGTCGGCAACGTTGTGCCGTTTGTTCCGGGATCCAGCAGCAGCTGCAACGACGTCGCGCAGCAAAAGAACGGAAAGAGGAGGCCGTCGAGGCTGATACTCGTCAAAGAGCAAAAGGCCCTCAAGACTTTGGGTATCATCATGGGGACCTTCACTGTTTGCTGGCTGCCTTTTTTTGTGGCCAACATCGTCAACGCTTTTTACAGAGGCGTCCCCTCGGAGAGGGTCTTCCGACTGCTAAACTGGCTGGGGTACGTCAACTCCGGCCTCAATCCCATCATCTACTGCAGGAGTCCGGAGTTTCGTACGGCCTTCAAGAACCTGCTGGGCTGCCCCTGGGTGTCCACGGTGGAGCTCAACGCTTTTTACAAAGAGCTTCGGACTCGCTGCTCCTGCTTTTTATGGCAGGCCGAGTCGGGCACGCCCGGCTCGTTCCAAAAGTCTTCAGCCGGTAGGACTGAGGCCAGCCTGGCATGTACTCTGGGAAGCAGCCAAAGTATGGAGGCTTCCCCTAGTCCTCTGGAGTCCAACGGCAGCACACAGTTCAATATCTTCTCAGAACCAGAACCCTAAAAGTAAGTTCATGGATATTCAATATAATATTTTGCATTTGACCAATTTTATAATATTACACTAACAAACTAGGCTACGAATTCATTCATGTGACATCTTTGCAGCAGCGTGTAGATTCCCGTGATCAATCAGTGGCGAGGCGCTACTCGTTGTTTTAGTCAGGTCGCCGCTGAGATCTGAGACAATTTCAACTATCTTGTCGACAAGGATATCCAAACCTCCAGAGAGGCTCCACATCTAGTTCAATAACTTCACCGACATTCACAATGTGAGGACATTTACGTGTCTCTGGATATCGCTCTCTGTCCATGAAGAGATGAGCCAGTCAGAAGCAGGGTCAGACGGTCACGGCGTCGCCATAGCAACATTCGAAGGAAACAAATTCTAAATCCACGGCATCATCCCGATAAGACTCTAAATACATACATTTAATCCGTGCAAACCTTTTTGCGTAATCCTGTTTACAAACAAATACTCAAACAAGCAAAGACAGCGGATCACAGAGCCTCAACCAACTGTCAAAGACGCAACAATTATAATCCATCCTTGGCAGTTATCATTTTAAAGTTTACGTCTACATACCTGCACGCCCCAATGCTGTAAATAACTTTTATGAATCAAAAAGCAGATAGAGATCTGAGCGATTTTAACTTTGGGTTTGATGCACACCTGCTGTGCGTTAAGGTGAGCAAGCAGTAATCCGTATTTAGACAAGTTCCGGGACGCCTGCCGTTCAGATTTATTGAGTTTGAGGTGGGTTGCATGTTTAAACCAGATGTTTAGTAAAGTGATTGATTTAAAAGTACTGGCCTCTCATGTAATATCTTTGGACATCTTCAGATGCAGTTTCAGAGAATCTCTTGGTCCTTTCGGGGACATTTCTAAGAACTGGTTTGTCTCTATCTGTCAGGGGGCCTCAGTGCGCCCTGCCCAACACCCCCTGCAGCAGATAAATCATTATCACTTATGCACAAGGAAGAGGCTGTTTATGAGACCAGGAGCGAATGAGACCCCCCCCGTTAACAGATGTGGACAGGGGCTGGACGGCTCCTGGGATGGCCATCCTGGGAAACTTTAAAAAAAAAACTTTGAAAATCCAATGACCCCTAATGAGAAGTCGTAGAAAGCAGAACTTTAATTAATTGCATAATAAAACTTACTGTTTTCACATTTCAATAACTTTTGAATAAGTAGGTTTTTGACATTGTTATCCAGGATTCAAATATTCCAATATTTCAAATTTAACTTACAAAAAGCATCACTTCCACATATTATTGAAGCATAAATATGTGATAATAATAATAATCATAAAGCATACAGCACACCACAGCAGACATTAAAATGCAAATTGGAAAAAGATCACCACAAATTACACAACAATTTGAAAAAAAAAAACATTTTAAGGGCTGTTACGCATAAGAAAGTGACATCATAGCTGTTTTCCATTCATTTCTTTCACAGAAGGTTTTAAACAGTCATTCACTTAATTTCAATAATGTGCTTCCAAATCTAAAATGAAAATGCTCCGTTTCATTTGACAGCCTTGTTATTAGACATCCAGTAATTTCACAACAGACTTTCAACATCTGCAAATGGTTTCATTGTTTTTCTCCCTCGGTGTAATAATAAACACATTTAGGGGTAAGAACCTTCCTTGGAGACTCTAATAAAAGAATATGAGGATCATTTGGACCATGAACTGCTGAGTCATTCCAAATAGCGCTCTCCCATTGAGTTTCTGCATCCAGCCATTAGCAACACAAAAGCATTAAGCGGCACATTTCCATGAAACCCTGGGACCCTTAGTTTGGATCCGTTTAGTTAATGGTTACCAGGGACATTATGTCAATAGTTTGTTTTCATGGAAATACATGCAGGCATATCAGCGAGGCCCTTATCAACACGCGCAGCAGCTCCTAGCTGTCACGTATGCAGACCTCTCGATCACGGGACGACCCGCTCAACCGCCTGCGCCCCCGTCGCCTTCTAAACTAACGATGACATCAACGTGAATCCAGTTGCTAAAAGTTCGTTTTCACGGTTAAAGAAATCTTAACGCAGCCATTATTGTGGAGCTCTTTCTCTACATGAAACACGTTGCATGCTGCAGCTGTGCTGTTGCGTCACGTTTCAAGAATCCTGCAGAGGCACATGAGAGAATCCGACTCCTCTGAACGTCAAGCGTTCCATAGCGGAGGACTGAACCAGGCGCTGACTGATGCTGGCATCGGGTTTATGAGTCTGGGTCTTCATGCAGGCTAAATATGCAGGCGTGATCATCCGCTGCCCTTGCTGAGGTGCCCCCAGGTCGTGTTAAGTGTGGCAAACGTTGTGCAATCAGCTCTGTGCAGGATAAGTCATGTACTTCACAGGAGTCTGACTTGGTGACAAACGACTCGCTGTGAGTGAAAAAGCCTTTTACCCTCACAGAGCTGCTAATGTGCGGCAGGGTGCAGCGTTGTGCGACTTTAAAGTGGCCTGAAGGCTGATCTAATAAGAACAGGAGTCCGCCGAGAGGGTCATCGGGGGCAAATCAAGAAAACCTGATGTTTGCATGGATTTTTTTATTGATTTATTTATTGTATTGTTATTTATGCGCAGTGAAACGTGTCATCCTGAGATTTCTCTCCTCCAGCATTCCGCATGCTTCGCAGAGCAATGTCCATAATGTGCATTTAGTTATCTCGGAGCCAGATTGTTCCTGAGGCAATGTGAAACGAGGTGCAGGGTCAACGTCAAGCGTCCTGGTGGTGGCTTTTGGGAAACGTCCAGGACTCTCTGGACAAGGCTGGCGGACTTTTTACTGGTTATTACAGTCGTTTAACTATTTGAGATTCAGGATATTTAACGGCGTAAAAATATAGAAAAACAAAAAATGACTTTATTCTTTGTTGGTGCTTTTCTCCTCTGGAGGCTGCATTTCTATATGTGTCCAATAGCTGCATTGCATCTCAGAGGTGTTTTTCCTCTTTAATCTATCAGATTTGTTCCAATTCAAACAAAACATTTATTAAATGCCGTTTTAGAACGACAGCTTGGCCGTTTCATCCCCTCTCAAATTCTGATTTTCTTGATCTTGGCGCTGACCTGGCAACACCAAGACCTCCAAACCTGTCAAATACTGTCCATCGGTTGTCAGCTTACCCCGAGCCTCCAGCTATGACGTCTGCTTTGCCCTCTTTTTGAACAAAACACCAATCAGCAATGGCGGTTTTTGCAACGTCCAATCAGGCTCCAGAAACAAGCTGCTGGATCGTTTTTGGATCCTTCATGTTGCCAGATTGAGGCGGCTCGGTGGCGCAGTGGTAAGCACTGTTGCCTCACAGCGAGGTGGTCGCAGGTTCGTCTCCGACTTGTGGCCATTCTGTGAGGAGTTTGCATGTTCTCCCCGTGTCTGCGTGGGTTCTCTCCGGGTTCTCCGGCTTCCTCCCACCACCAAAGACATGCAGCCTAGGAGGATTGGTTACGCTAAATTGCCCGTAGGTGTGAGTGTGTGTGTGGCTGGTTGTCTGTCTCTGTGTTGCCCTGCGATGAACTGGCGGCTTGTCCAGGGTGTCCCCCGCCTCTCGCCCATTGACTGCTGGGATTGGCTCCAGCTTGGCCCGCGACCCGATAACGGATTAAGCGGTTAGAAAATGAAATGAAAATGAAATGTTGCCAGATTGTTACCGTTAATGCCTTGGATTTGGATCAGGTGTTAAAAACGATTTGGTTCGGTTCAGGATTCAGATTCTATTCTAATTTTCTTGGAATATCTGATCTATAAAATCAATAAATGAGTTAATTAAGGACAAGGCAACTCTTAAAAATTCCACATCCAACCACAAGAGCAGGGACTTCTGTCACTATATTCAGGGGCTCCTCCGGAAAAGCCATTGAAGGAGCCTTCAGTTTGTTCAAATCAAACTGACTGTAATCATAATTGATGGGACAGATTTCCTCCTGTGATGATAGAAGTTTATGTCCAGTGGATACAATCTGGATTTTCACTTGAAGCTGTGAATTCCTCCCTGAGGAATCTAAGAAAATATCAATAAACTTCTCATATTCCAATTTTAGAGAAAAAAATAAAAGGGGAAACCCCTGGATCTACAACTTCATGCGTATCTGAGCCGCCTGGCTCTGGAAGTCAGTGCAGTTGTTGCATTATCCTGCTGACAAACCGACCGACTGTCGGACATGGGCGTGAATGTCACCGCTTTGGCAGAGGATCAAAGGGAAAAGGAGCTGGGATGCAATTTTTCCACATAAAAATCATGTGAACAAAAAAAAAAAAGAACTGTAAGAAATCAGACATCAAAGTCTTGGAGCTTTCTTATGCATGTTCTTACGACTTGGAAGGATCCTCTGGTGGCACACAGGAAAAACATCAAGTCAGACATCGTATGTTGAGGTTCTTATCCAGAAAGCTAACAAGCTAACTTGCTTTTTATTCACACAAACCCGATGAGAAATGCAAATAATAAGATCCCTTTCATCAAAGCCTTTTTCCCCCCCGCTTCCTGTTTGATGACTAATGACGCCTTAATGTCCTTCCCCTTTTAAGACACGCCAGGTACACGATCCTCATGTCATATTTATTTCTCTTTCCAGCTCACAGGAAAAGGATGGATGACTTTAAAATGTCAGGCTACTGGAAAAACAACAACAACAACCTTCCGGCTGGTTCTGCGGTTGAGACAAAGACAACAGCGAGGACTGAAGTTACTGAAGAGATCAACCACACACACACACCTTGATGCGAGTCTGCTGATCTGGTCCGGACAGGAACTCCTAGGCCGCCTCGGTGTCCGCGAGGTCGGCTGCCGCTCGGCGCCTCACGGCACCTTCTGTACTTTCTTTGTGTTTTAATTCATGTTTAGACAGAATGTGAGCATTATTTGAGTTTTGTACAGCATAATATCCGGTAAGTTATCTATTTATGATGCAAAATATCCGCAGCAAAAAAATGCTAAAGTATTTTAACTCATTGAGTGCCGGACATTTTCAGCCCCAGACTTCTCGCATTTTCCCCCTGATTTTCCAAGCCACGCAAAATATTCTTTACTATGACTATGCACACACGGAAACTAGCAAATGAAAGATTAAAGTATCTTCTTTCATTCGGAAAACAAAGTGTGTTCCTACCATTTTTTGTTCTGGATTTATTGGCCGTTGAAGAGAGGTAGGTTTTAATGTCAGGGTTGGCAGTGAATGTTATAATTCTGGAATGAATTCTGGATTTTTTTTCCTTTCGAATTGGCCATGTTCCGAATAAATGATTCAAATGTGCTAAAGTAATGGACGCAGCCTCCGCTTCATTATGTGTTGTGCATTACTTAAACTCATCGGCCCCCATTAGAAATAAAAGATCAGAAAACTCTGTGAAGATGGACATGGCTTGAAAGTGTTCAACGTGTATAATAAATTATTTTCCAGCGCTCAAATGGATCATTTTGATGGTTAAAATGGCAAATTTCAGGATCAAAAGTTCAAACTCAATCATCTGGTTCACAGTGGCTGAACAATCAATAAATTACTGCTGTAGAATTCATGTCTCGTGAAAACGAGCCTGTAATAATGAAATGTAGTGTCGGAGTGAAGCTTCCAGAGGCCCAAGAGTTCAGCCGAAGTCTTATCAGCTGGTTCCTGTTACAGCCTTGTCAAGGAATAAGACTGAAATCCATTCGGGGAAAAGATGCCAACAAATAGCGAACGTGATCACTATTGATCCTCACGCTCTCTTCTCTTGATCCGTGAGCCGTGCTGACTCGACTTCCTCCGCCAAGTGTGATGACACAATTTTCAGTATAGGAGATATTTTCAGGATGTGCAGCGTTTTCCAGATAAAGTCAAAGTCCCGGGACAACAAATTGAATCTTCAGCGCTCTGAAGAGCCCTTAAATCCAATAGAGTCAATTAATTAGATGATCCTGGTGACTGATCTCGGGTCAGCATCCTCTTCCTCACAGCATAGAAGCACATACAAGAGGCCTTGTAATAATGTGGGCAATAATTGACCATGTCTAAGGTAAATGGTGTGTTGTGGCTTCAGGGAAATGGAAAGCGTTTTTTCTCCGCTCTCGACGACGTGGTGACATTTCATAACCGCACAAGGAGCAACACATCACAGGAAGGGCGGACGCAAACCTCTCTGATGATGAAAAGACTCGGCACACTTTAGGCTACACGTTCGAATGGAATGGGGCTGTCAAGGAGCATCCAGAGACACGAGGCAGACTCCGCATCCTCTGAGGCCGGCTCAGCTCGTTGGAAGCTTTGGCCGTCTGCTGCCATCTAGTGCGCTTTATTCACGCCCACCAGCTCCATGGAGGGAGACACAGTCCATTACGACTCCGTCTTCCGAAGCCACAGGCATGGGATCCAGCGCCTGTGCAGCAATAAAACTTCCATTTCTCATTTTGGAAGCGGCACGTTTTTTCCCCCCTATGGAATATTACCCCATCACAAAAGAAAGGGGATTGGAGAATTGAGAGGGAAATTGATTTTCCAAAAAATAACATTCCTGGGAGGTCCAACATCTACGGATCCCATAGATGGAAGAAAATCCAACATAAAATATGCCGATACAAAGTACAACACTGGTTTAATTCGATGTTTTCCTCTTCATTCGTCCGCAGAGCACACGTGTTTGATTCGTTTAAGGAGGCTGTGGGACATCTGAAGAGCAAGATCGAACCCAGAAGAGGGTCCTGATTGGGCCACTGATCATTTCATTCCAGGCTACCCGGTTCGATGACTCTGCCTCCCCGTGATGTCAAAAGTGAACTCACCAGAGCCGCAAATTAGTTTGTGACAACCGTCCGTTGCTGTTGCCATGGTGACTGCATCCAAAATACATGTTGTAGCCTGGCAACAGTGGCTAAACAAAAAAGGCTTTAACAGAACCGACCCAAACAGCAGCATGGTGAAAGAGGGGTCAACCCAAAAGGAGGTCATGTCTCTGTGTTCTCCAGTAGCGAAGCAAGGCTGCTGTCCGCCTTCCAGGAGGGAACGGGTACCTGGCAGGGAGAGGTGAGTGCAGCACGTTTCCGTTTGACAGATTATTTAAATGGAAACGTCGAGTTTGACATACAAGAAGCAGAGGGAGCCGTTTTCCAGCTCCTGTTCGACTCTCAGCTCATTCTAGAAGCCTGTTTTTATGGAAGGTGAGCGTATTTTACCGCCGACCTACACACACACAAAGAGTGTAACTGGCTGCCTCAGCTCCACCAGAGCATAGATTCACATCGATAGTGGACGTCTGTAGTTCGGCGCTGAATCAGAGTCCAAAATCTGAGTCCAAAAACGCGATGCAAACAAAAATCCGGTCTTGCGTGGCTTTCAGCTGGACAGGTATGTTCAGATAATGACGCCAGACATAGACGTCGCTCCTCAGCAATTACAAAGCCTTAAATCCAATTGAGTCAGCATCACCTCAATGAGACGGAGCGCCCTGGATTGATCCTGCTGGCACGGTTGCGTGACTGAGCTCCAGCTAACAGCCACCGCCCCTTTTGTCCCTGCTAATGCCCCCCAAAGCGTAAATACCTGTCTGTTTCCTGACTTGTTGCAGGTGCTCGGCGTCCAGACTCCTGGTTTCACGGCAGCAGCGCTTCTTCTCCTCCTCCTTCTCCTCCTTGTTCTCCTTCTCCTTCGTTAACAGAATACACAGTGTGCTGAAACTGAGACAGACTCTGCGTGAAAGGTGTGATTGAAGTGTGCACCCAATGACAGTCGTATCTATGGAAACATGAGTTGCTGTGACACACACACACACACACACAACGATTTATAAGGGGAAGAGAGTGTATAAAGGACGTGATGAGAATGTGCACAAGTTTCCCTTTCCGATAGTGATATTTAAATGGGTGAAAACAGGCGGGATCAGCAGGTGAACGGTTTAGAATCTGCTTTTAATTAAAAACAAGGCCAGTGTGGACACTCTCAAAAGAGAGAGGTCAGTTTCCTGCAGGGGCCGGTTTATATGTCATGATGGGACTAGTAGAGGGTCCATCCCGTCAAGGCCAAACAGCCTCTGTTCAATTAACCGCAAATCCAAATTCCACTTTTCTACCCACACAGATAACCCGCATTATAACCAGTGGGATATCAGCCGAGCTGCATTATGAATCCAACCCTAAATATAATGGGTTCTTTGCTGCCACGCCCAGGCGAGTCACATTTGCAGACATTTATCTGAGAAACGTTCACACATTCAAGCATCGCTCTCGTTTTAATTGTCGTCTACGAGCTTAAGCCTGTTAGTTCTCGTGATAAAAGCTCCTGTGTTGCAACGGCTAACCTCAAGCTATCGGGACAGATGAAATTCCTGCGCTGTTCCGAGTCAATTTCAACTAATTTGTCTTTTTTGTCGGCGGATAATGGGCGCCTCTTGTGCAGCACATAAAAGCATAATGTAATAATGGCCCCATTCCAATCCGGCCTCTACGAAAGCTGCATTTAAGAGAGAGTCTTGTATTCACAAAGATGTAGGCGTAAAAAAACTTTCATCTTCTGCAAATGGTAGAAGGTCCACAGAAAAATGAACCTCAGAATATGCCAGATCAGATCCATAATTGATTAATGCATTCGTGCGCGTATTCCTTTAATGTTTTTTTACAGCATCTTTCTTCAGAAGACGTTAGAAATGGAAAAAGATCCACCTGAAAAACTCAATAAGGAGATGTGTCCGGGAAAGACAGCAATCCGGCCTGTTTATTCTGCTAAAAGCAGGAGCAGGAGGAGAACACGCGTCCCCCGCGGCTTTCACCGCCGGGTCGGCTTTAATGGAGACGGGGAGCTCGCTCCTTTCCGTTCCAGTGACTGCAGTTTGCAAAGATGCGAGTTTTGCATGCGTGCTGCTCTGCGCATCCGCACCTGGGTTACCGCGCGTCTTACCTGTGTTAGGGTTCCTCTAACCCTCTCCCGGCTCTTTGTTCTCCGCTGTGGGTGCGTAGTCAATAAGGAGGATTTGGGTCGAGATTAAGATATTTATATAATATGCAGATCAGTACAGGTTGGTTCGGATATCAGCGCTGGATTCCACCATGCGTCTCGTGAAAAGATGTAGGCGTAAAAAAACTTTCATCTTCAAAGTCCGGCCTTCCCCTTCCCCTGAAGGCCGGACTTTGCCCCAGCCAATCGAAGCCCTTGTTTAGCTGTGTTTTGTGTGACGTCACTGTTGTGAGGCGTTCAATTGAAATCAGTCATGACAACACCAAACTAAATGCGGTGCGTTCCTAGTGGTGTCGGCGTGTAATTACGTTGTGGAATCCCATCTAATTCCAGCTGATTCTCGTTTTCGCTCTCTTTATTGTTCCATCGTCTGCTTGATCGGATTTGCTTTTCTCTATATCAGCTATAAAATCGCTTTCATATTTAAAACAACAACTTTCGACCATCAATAATAGACTGTTTAATCTCTATTGATCTTGTATCTTTACATTAATGCATTAAGATCTCAGTCCCACAGCAGCAGGGGGTCCTTTCACATCGGCCTATTGATCCAGAATCAGGCTGCACAATGCATGAAGACGCGTGTTTGTATTCTGGTTTATCGTCCTCACAGAGACACCGCCTCACCTCCTTATTGTCCTCACAGAGACACCGCCTCGCCTCCTTACTGTCCTCACAGAGACACCGCCTCACCTCCTTGTTGTCCTCACAGAGACACCGCCTCGCCTCCTTACCGTCCTCACAGAGACACCGCCTCACCTCCTTATCGTCCTCACAGAGACACCGCCTCACCTCCTTACCGTCCTCACAGAGACACCGCCTCGCCTCCTTATCGTCCTCACAGAGACACCGCCTCACCTCCTTGTTGTCCTCACAGAGACACCGCCTCGCCTCCTTATTGTCCTCACAGAGACACCGCCTCGCCTCCTTATCGTCCTCACAGAGACACCGCCGCGCCTCCTTATCGTCCTCACAGAGACACCGCCTCGCCTCCTTACCGTCCTCACAGAGACACCGCCTCGCCTCCTTATCGTCCTCACAGAGACACCGCCTCGCCTCCTTATTGTCCTCACAGAGACACCGCCTCGCCTCCTTATTGTCCTCACAGAGACACCGCCTCGCCTCCTTGTTGTCCTCACAGAGACACCGCCTCGCCTCCTTATTGTCCTCACAGAGACACCGCCTCGCCTCCTTGTTGTCCTCACAGAGACACCGCCTCACCTTCTTATTGTCCTCACAGAGACACCGCCTCGCCTCCTTGTTGTCCTCACAGAGACACCGCCTCGCCTCCTTATTGTCCTCACAGAGACACCGCCTCACCTCCTTATTGTCCTCACAGAGACACCGCCTCGCCTCCTTTTTGTCCTCACAGAGACACCGCCTCGCCTCCTTATCGTCCTCACAGAGACACCGCCTCGCCTCCTTATCGTCCTCACAGAGACACCGCCTCGCCTCCTTATTGTCCTCACAGAGACACCGCCTCGCCTCCTTATCGTCCTCACAGAGACACCGCCTCGCCTCCTTATCGTCCCACCCCCTGGTCTGTTTTACAAATATTTGGGGCCGCTGGAGGAGGACAGTTCAAACATGGCATCCATCCCCGCGGCTGTTGGAGCGTCACAAAAACAAGGAGCCCATCACTCTCATCGCTTTGGCTGCTGCTGTTAAGCACAGGAATAGATCAATCCCCAATAATCAATGATCTGTACCGGCACGTTGAGGCTGGACGCGCTTGAGCGCGCGCGTCACGGGCGCGTCCTTTCATCAGAGATGTCAGTCAAGTTTAAAGGCAGGCTTAAAAGCGAGAGCTCCGCGGCAGCCGCGTTCCGCCTGCGCGTTCTTAGTTCTGGATAAACGCGACACGCACGTAATCACAAAGCAGATGCGCGCAAACCCACGCGCGCTTTTCCTCGCGCGCGTCTCTCTTGAGGCGCGCTGAGGCTCCGCGTCGGATCTCAGCCGCACTCTGAAAGCCGACGGTAGGTGTCTTGTGCTATTTAACATTTAATTAAAATGTTTGTCGCATAACGAATTAGGTGTAAGAAAAAAGAATAATGTTTTTTTATTTTTATTTTAAAAAATATATATATAAAAAAATATTTTTTTTATTTTTTTACATTATGTCACCCGGATTTAGTTAAGACGGAAAGAAAGAAGGACATTGTGAAAACACGTGCGTGACATTTGTTATTCTGCAACTTATTATAATGCATTGATTTTATATTGATTATATAGCGCTTTTCAAGGCACCCATTTTTTTCCGGGAAGTTTTTTTGTGTGTGGGTCTATAAGATTTGAATTCCCTTCTTGTTATGAGCCCATGTTTGTATACTGTCTACCCACGGCTTCCTAAAGCATCCATTCGTGCTGCTGACGCATCTCTGCACTGATTTTGTGTTTGTTTTGAAATGTTCCTTTACAAATCTGCTCTATTTTAGCAGAATAAATTAATTTAGAGCCAAAAGTGAAATCGTCATGCCTGTGATTACATTTGTATTCCCTTGTTCAGGGAAAAAAATAGATGCTGTGTGGATCAAATGTTTGTTTGTCAAATATGAATTCATGGTCTGATATGTCACTCTCTGCAAACAGGATGGATGGATGGGTAGATGGATATAGATAATCCTGAGACTTTCATGTTCTTGAGATAAATGGCAATTAAAACTGTTCAGCCCAATTTATATTTACCTTCATTCTATCTCTCTTGAGACGGTCCTGTGCATCTTCTACATTAGTGTAACTGCAAAAATTAATTCAAGAAATATATTCGGGACATTCCGGGTCAATCCAAGTTAAAAACATATTTTCTTCTGACACTTTATATTGGCTGTAATTTTTCCAGCCAGACTTTGAGCCTCATTCGATATATCTGCCCTGAAAGGAAATGAACTGGAGCAAACCGTGAACACGAAGAGAGTTTATTATTCCAGAGCAGCCTCTGAGCCGGGCAGAAATGTTTGCTTTTATATGTTCAGGGGTTTGAGCTGAAAAGATGATACAATCAATGAAAGGATTCACAGCAATAGTGTCTGCAGTAAAACGAAAAAAAGAAATCCACTCATCTAAGACTTCAAAGGAAAACAGAGAAAGGCTGCTTTTAATGAACGTTAGTCAAGTAAAATTCATATTCTCACAAATTGAATTCCACAGGGTCAGGAATCATTAGCCTTAATTATTTGACACCATCCAGGTCATCTTTTGGGATGGAGGGCGGGGCGGGCAGCGGCTGGTCGGCCGAGCTCACCTCCCCCTGTGTGAACGGAAGCGGCTCGGGTCCGGTTTTTGAGGTGGTTCTGCAGAACGGCTCCTCCAGCAGCAGCCCCCAGTTCGTGGGCGTCGAGCTGCTGCAGTCCTACAAGCTGCTCGTCATCCCCTGCTACGTCCTGGTGGCGCTGGTGGGCGTCTTCGGCAACCACCTGCTCCTCTACGTCATCTGCCGCACCCGCAAGATGCACAACGTCACCAACTTCTTCATCGGGAACCTGGCCTTCTCCGACATGCTGATGTGCGCCACGTGCGTCCCCTTCACGCTGGCCTACGCCTTCAACCCGCACGGCTGGGTCTTCGGCCGCTTCATGTGCTACCTGGTCTACCTCATCCAGCCGGTGACCGTGTACGTGTCGGTCTTCACGCTTACCGCCATCGCCGTGGACAGGTAGGTTCGGCCCAGGTACCTGGAGGTCTGCGTGGAGTTCTGCAGAAGGGGGGGGGGCTTGAATGCATCACAAGGGACATGTTTTATTATCTCACCACCGGATTTCATCTGGATCGGATCCAGAATTAGATAAGGAAGAAATATACATTTTTCACATTGAAACTCAATTTATGGATTCAAAAATCTGTTACAAATACTCTGTAATTCACTTTTCATGATTGCTGTATAAAGAAACCAAGAACAACTGAGAACCTTCTGGTGCTGATCCAGATCACCGTGTGGACGGTGTAGATCCAGTTCGAATGGGAACGAGCAGCTTGGGGGAGGTCTGCGCTCTCTGAGCGCTTTTCTAGTTCACATCTACAAACAAACTAAATTTGAATTATATAATGCCATTCAAATTTCAAGTTAATGTCACCCTGTCTTGGGGCTCGGGGGGGTGATCAATGAGACGATTAGACTTTGAACGCTGCTCGCGACTCCACGCTCTGGCGCTCCCGTTAAACTTCGGAAGTCATTTCGGTCAGGAGAGACGAGTGAGAAGAGCGTCAACAACCGTCGGAAAGCATCTGAGGCTTCGCTGACATGGCGAGGTCATCTGGCTCCAGCAGCAGCAAGATAGCCCCTCCCACCAGACATCGGTGGCGGCGGCCGATGAGTCTGCTAAACCGGATACAATACAACATGGGCTGCGATGATGAAGAGGATCTGTGGATCGCATTTGGAACGCAATAACTTGTGAATTCTGCACGCCGTCTCCCCCCCAGTAACATCTGGATAAAATCTAAATCTTCGTCCTCCTCTTCGCAGATACTACGCCACAGTTCATCCTCTGAAGAAGCGCATCACCGTCCTGGCGTGCACCTACCTGCTCTCTGGGATCTGGCTGCTGTCCTGCGGTCTGGTGGCGCCGGCCGTGGCCCACACCTACCACGTGGAGTTCAAGAAGGAGGGCTTCGCCATCTGCGAGGAGTTTTGGATGGGCCAGGAGACGGAGCGGCTGGCGTACGCCTACAGCACCCTCTTCATCACCTACGTCCTGCCCCTGTCCGCGCTCTGCGCCTCGTACCTGTGCATCTCCGTCAAACTGCGCAACTGCGTCGCCCCGGGCCACCGCACGCAGAGCCAGGCCGCGGCTCAGCGCGTGCGCAAACGCAAAACCTTCCGGCTGGTGAGCCTGGTGGTGGCGGCCTTCGGCGTGTGCTGGATGCCCATCAGCGTGTTCAACGTGCTGCGCGACGTCGACATCCGCCTGATCGACAAGCGCTACTTCCTGCTCATCCAGCTGCTCTGTCACCTCTGCGCCATGAGCTCGTCGTGTTGCAACCCGTTCCTTTACGCGTGGCTGCACGACCGCTTCCGGGCCGAGCTCCGCAAAATGTTCACATGCCGCCGCCGCCGCCGCATCGGCATCTCGGTCAACAACTGCGCCACGGCGAGCGTGGCTTCGTGAAGCCCGCGTGGTTGGACACTGGAGGTCATCGCGCGTTGGTTGTAAGCGATGACCGTGGTGGTGGTTGTTTAAAAAAGAATGGATGAAAGCAAAAATGATGGAAAAGTTCCTTTTTGTTACCTCCGCCTGTGTTTATCTGTCTGTTAGCAACGTAACTCAAAAAGTTACAGACGGCTCGTCATGAAATTGTCATGAAATGTTGGGAATGTTACCAGAAACAGTCGATTACGTTTTACTGATGATCCAGAAGAGATCCTGGATTCTGGATCACTTTGAAATTTTCATTAACATTGCAGTAAATAGAGCTTCAAAATGTGTTCCTCAAAATCTCGGTTGATTATTGACTGTTTATGGGATTTGAGTCATGTAGGGTGGGGGTCTCTATCTCACCACAGAATTTTTACAATATATTATTTTTATTATATTTTTGCGATTGCAGATATTAATTTGTCAAAAAAAACAAACTATTTTTCTTGGACCCTTTCAATAATGTCTCTCTTAAAGGAGGTTCTGTTTCTGCTGCCTTCACCGAGACGCTGTGGAATAGTGGACAAACGGATTTGTTGTGTTTTCAAAAGCTCTGGATCTAGAATCCAGAAGAATCCACCGTCACTGAAAGTGTTGCTTTCAGTGAATAACTTCTAAACTAACAATGACATCAACGTGAATCCAGTTGCTAAATGTTTGTTTTCATGGTGAAGAATCCAAAAACAGAGATAAAATGTAGGACAATAATCTTTTGCGCAAATGACCATCGGGGGACTGAGCTGCTTGGCGGAGGTCTGCGCTCACCGAGAGCTTTTCTAGTTTATTTTCTCGTTTTCAACCCAATCGATCAATGCTTCACATCTCTACAACCTCATTTGCATATTTCTTGAAGGCGCTGCCGTCACATTGGATTGTAAAATTATAGATCTAACTTATCAATTCTGGAAGTCCCTTTCAAATTCTTGTATGAGCTTTTTTTCATATTTGGAACGTGCCATAAAAATCCTGTTTTAAGCGTGTCCTAAATGCATCACAGTGAAAGTTGTTCGCTCGGCGATGTGTTTGGCTTCTTTTCGATGTACAGTATATGAAATAAACGCAAGCACACACACAAAGAATCTGGTGAAGGATTAAGAGTCTTTATTTCGGATGAAGCCTTCGATCGCGTCTTTTGTTCGCTTCACACCGACTGCAGCTGCTTTTCACGGTGTTGAAGGACAAACGCTCGGAACAAGCTGCACATTCACAAAGGCGTCCAGAAAAACAAACAGAGGTAGCCGGAAAAACTCGCTCCAGTAAAACTGATAAAAAATAAGTTTGTTGAAGGCACAAGTTATAGTTCATTCATGTTGCTTTAATTATTCGACAAAGGCTTCGTTCGTTAGTGGAGTTTAAATACAAAGACGAGGCCGGCTGGGTTTTGCTGCTGCAGAGACGATTAACTGTTCCTCTGACGACTTTTTAATGACGTCTGGATTTGTAAAGTATTACGAATGGAACATCAACAGTTTTATTGCGTACCATTGCTCGCTAATACTTCACGGCGTGCACAAAAACTCAAATTGCTACCGTGTAATCCAGACTACACGTACGTTTTACGTACCGCTGGATTTCTAAGGACACTTCTTTGCAGCAAATAAAATAGGCACAATATTAATTTAAGGGCTGGACGACCAGCTTAAATTCAAATGTGGTGAGTCAAACGGAAGGCATGTTGATTGTCTAGTTAAAAACTATTCATAGTAACTATCAGCAAAGAAAATCAAGAGGATGCGCACCTGTAAAATAGACATTTCGCTTTTTTTCTGCGCTCATTAATAGTTATCACACGGATACATCTTATTGCAAATATATACTGTATACGTGAGGAATAGTCTTAACTCCTTAAGCTGTTGTGTAAACTCGTAACGTTTATGGAAGGTTACGCATTTGATAACACAAATAAGTTCAACAAAACGTAGCGTATAAAAGTTAAACAGCGAGAATAGCTTTCATTTGCATCATTAGCCGGCTAAATAAAGCTCGCGTTTCAACAAGTATAGATTATTAAGCCGTTACATTTATGTAACAAGTTATTTTATTATTTAAATGCTAATTTCTGTACCTTAGTGTCAAAACAAATGCATTTGCTTCCCTCTATATTTTATATTTATTTATACATTTTCCTGCATTCTTAGACAAATTTAACTGCAAAAACAAAAATTTACAAAAGTGCATATGCTCTCAGTGTGAAGACGATTGCGCCTCGACACCGAGCTCAGAACAAACATGGCCGCCTCCCTCGCCTCACATTGGTTTGGGAGCGTTGAGAGCTTGCAGGATGGCCGGCTTCTCGTCGATGACGCGCACCAGCAGGTTGTCGATGTATTCCTCCAGCTCGACGATCTTGGCGCTCTTCCTGGACAGGTCGGTTTGCTGCCTGACCACCATTGTGATCAGCTCCTCCTGCGTCAGCTGAGTGTACGGCCCACTTCCCACCGACTGTGGCGCCTGACGGGAGACAGGAGGCCACAATAAAACCTCTCACTCGAAAGGGATTCTCCGGATGAGATTTATTTGTTTAAAGTTATTTTTTTATAAAGTTCAAATTTCATGTGTCAATGCAAAATGGGTAATGAACATGTTTTATGTAAAGCAACACAGAAATACTCCTCCTGGAAACGCCAACATGGCCGTACCTGAATCCGCCCCGGCGCGCTGTCGCGGACCTTTATTTCCTTCACGGCGGGGTAGCCAACGGGTTGTTGGCTCTCGGCCGAGTTCATGGGCTTCACGGGGTGAGGCCTGAAAAGAAAGTGGAAGTCCTCATGATAAAACCCTCGAGAGATCACAGCGTGGAAGTAAACCAGAGCACGGACGTAACAGCAAGAATTACGCATGAGAGAAGAGCTTCCTGTAAATCAGCTCTGAAAATAACGAGTCATCTTCTTTAAATCATGAGTTACTGCCACAAGGTGATGAGAAACTCAGAATAAGGAGTCATTTATAATGAGAAACTTTCAATTCAACAATTTGGAATAATCAGTTCACCTAAATTGAGGGTTTTTTCGGAGGTGAGAAGAAACCGGAGAACCCGGAGAAAACCCGCAAGGACACGGGAAGAACATACAAACACCACGCAGATAGGACTCGAACCCGGTACCTTCTTGCTGTGAGCGGACAGCGCTAACCATTACGCCACCGTGCCACCCTTTTAATGATATGTTATTTTCTCATTTTCACTAAACCTTCTCATGATTTACATTCATCTCTTTCTTCCATCACATTTGGCAAAAATCCGCTTCCATGGCGATCAAACAACTCAATCTACTGTTTTGCCGAAGTTCCAAAACTCTCTCCAAAATTCAGATTTGAATGCAAAAAAAAGAGAAACTTTGCAAAGAAATCAGAAGCTTTCAAACCAGCCACACCCAAGGCGAACCCCCCCCCCCCCCCCCAACACCTTATCTGCCTCCACACGACAACGACAGCGAGATGCGTGACGTCCGGATCAACGGCCTGATCGGTCTCACCTGCGTGGAGTAAAAGATAAACCACCTCCATTGCTACTCTGTGCAGTGGCTTGCGGCGCCTCAGAGGGAGACCCCCACGCCCTCATCCTTCCAGACAAATCTCCCGCCTGAGGTTCCGGTTCCTCCATGACGACCTCCAGGGGCTCGAAGGAGGTCACGGGAGAGAAGGCAGGAAAGGGTCCGGCTCCAAACAGATCCTCTTGTCCATACGTCAGGCTTTGTGTTTTCAAATCTGCCTGGGGACTTGGGGCGTTGGGCTCGTTGGCGACGCCTCTTGGGGAGAAGCCCTGCTTATCCGGGGCTGGGGTTGTGGGTGGAAGACCCTGACTTGACCTCTGAGAGTTTGTTCTTTGGAAAGCAGGATCCTCGCCTTTCCCCCTGGATTCAGCGGCTCTGTTTGAGTCGTTGCTATTAAAACTAGAGAATGGATCCGTCGGTCTCTCTTGATTAAAAATGCTATCAAGATCTTCTGCCGTCATTCCCTGATCTACCTCTTGGTTCTGCTTCACGTGTGCCCACGGATCTTTGGAGATAAGACCCGCAGTAGGAAACGGGTCAAACTCTGCGAAGTGTTCCTGCATCTGCCTGCCTGTCTTATCTGTGCTGCTCATTCCTGAACTCGACGACGGCTGGATGCTGCCGCTCATGTGTTTTTCAGAGACAGCGTTTGGCGTGCTGGAATGTACTTGTTTTTCCGGCTCTGCGCCGACTGTCCTTTGTCTAGGAATGGGTGCCTCTTGGTTCACAGTGAGCTGCACACTTCTTTTATCATCTGGTTTTGCTGTATCCCTGTGACCAATGCCAGCTAGTCTGGGTGAAAGTGTTGGGGGCGACACCTTTGCGGCTCCGTCCCTGGATCTAACCGAGAGGCTTTCTTTGTTCAATGCATCCGTTTTCGCGGGTCCTGGGACCACAGGTGGATTGGACCTCATGGCAGACTGGTGGTCAATGTTCGGGCTGTGCCTTTGAGTGGAGTCGGGTCGAGGTGTGAGGGCTATTTTCTTTTTTGGTGGCAAAGGCTTGGGCTCCTGATTGAATGTCTGAGTATTCCTCGGAGCAGGACTCTCCTGTGGGAGTGAAGACCGAAGACCAGGTCTGGGCGGCACGGGCCCATCCACACTCATCTCTTGACTCAGAAACTCTGGTGGACTGTCCCTGTGTTTCTGACTGACTTCAGCAATGATGTGGTCCCATCGCGTTTGCCCTTGCACTCCGTGTCTCTTTTGAGGAAATAAGGATTCGTAATCAGGAAGTGGCAAGGACATTTTCTTGCCTTGCTCTAATCCATTTTCCTCTACATATACTGGGTTGTTGATGTTCCTCACAGCAGTGTGACTTCCTCCATTTTGGGTCCCAGGTACCAGAGAAGAAGGCATGGGGGCCCTTTTCTTTTTATCTGCCATTGTCGGAGAAGACCCCACAGATGACAAATTCTCGGTGCTGCCTCGAGGGGAACCAGACAGGTCTGGCGGAGCCAAGGAGGAGTGGAGGGTGGAGAAAGTATCAGGGGACTCAGATGGGACCCTAGAGAGGGGGGGCTCTGAGGTTGCTGGGGAAGGACACGGCTGGCTGGGGGTTTGGCATTCAGGGGGTTCCGACTCCAGAGATTTAGCCAATCTGCCAAAGAGCGAAAATATTGACCATCACTTTTCCTTAACTCATTTCCACCAATGTACAACCCGTCACCAGTTCAACTAGCTTCACCTGTGCAACTTCACGCAACGTAGCCCTAAAACGGTTAACACTTCAAAAGTATTTCCTAAGTCCACACTAGACCAGGGCGCAAAAATGTCCACGGTTCCACGTCACTGACAAACGGACAGACTGAAGAATCCCGAGTCCGGCCAGTTTCTATTTTTAGCTATCACATCTTAAGAACCTTCATCTGGTCAATATGGAAATACTTCTAAATGACATTTTTGCTTTAAAATTGTATCCCGCATTTTTAGGGAGTCTAAAAGGGCTTCAAATCAAACACATTAGGAAGATTAAAATGACCCAAACACATTTAAATGACCTCATCTACGACACAGAAAACAGCCTTTAGAATGTAAACCCCCTTTAAATCAATGACAACAGCAAGAACAAACCGCTCACCATTATGATTCAAATATGAAAAATCCGATCGAAATCCAAATGGAAAATATCTCAAAGCAAAGCAGGAGAGGCTGCAGCTCGGCCACTCTTTACGAGCTCAACGCGCTACCTGTTCCAATACATCCGACAAGCCTCACAAGCCACGCCCAGGTTTCCACCCGAAGAGAGACCAAACCGCTCAAACCGGTCCATCGCCCAATGGGCGGACTCAAAGACAGCGGTTACGTCAACGCCAAGGGAAACGGGGGGGAAAGGGGAGGAACATTCTGACAGTCGTCAAACTTGATGTTGGATGAAACTGAATATTCGGAATGTGCTCTTCCGTGTACACAAATTTAAAAAAAAGAAGCAGTGTGGTCAGTTTCACTCACCTGGAGGTGAACATTGAATTCCAGTCAATCCGAGTGAAAGACAAGCGCCGCTAACAACGCCATCCCTTAACAGCACGACTTTCACACAGCATTAGAAGTGCAAACGAGAGCAGGTCCTACCTGGGCTTCACTGCAGACACTTTGGCGGCGCGGTTGAGGACCAGCATGGCGGAGGGGCTTTGTGGGTTGAGGCCGGACTTCTGCGGATCGACCGAGCCAACCTGAGCATCGGCGTTGAACGGGATGTCCTCGAATGGGTTGGAGGCGCGGTGGGAGACGAGCTGACTGGGAGCGCGTGGCTCGGCTTGAGGGGCTACCTCCTTGGCTTGTTTATGTACCTCCTCCTCCTCCTTTCTCTCGTCCTTCTTTCGGATCATCCCAAACAGGGACGTCAGCCTCTCGCTCATGGAGGTCTCCTCCTGCCGTTTCTGCTCCTCTGCTTTGCGCCGCTCCTCTTCAAACCTCTGGAGTTCTGCTGCTTCCAGCTTCCTGCGCCGATCCTCTTGCTCTTTCCTCTCTTCCTCCTCTTCCTCCCTCTGCTTCTTCCTCCTCGCTTCATCTTCAAGGACGCGTCTCCTCATCACCTGTTCCTCTTGGTATCTGCGCTCTTCTTCTTCCTGCAGTCTCCTGGCATGGTCCCTGTACTTCTCCTCGTCCTCCAGTCTCTTCGCCTCTGCCATGCGTCTCTCGTTAGCCTGCCTTCTCTCCTCCTCCTCTTGATGGCGCTGTTGCTCCACTGTTGAACTATCCGACTCTACCCGTATGGTGGGAAAAGAAGGATCCGCATTCACAGTCAGTTTGGGGACATCCTCCACAGATCCTTGGCCCGAGCTGTTCAGACTGAGACTGGATCCGCTTTTAGACTCCGCCTCTTCAGCGTAGACGTGGCTGCCATTGACGCAGAGGCTGTTCTGGTCGTTGTTACTCTTATTGGAGCGACCCAGCAGGGAGAACGCACCCAGAGACACCTTGCTGTCAGAGCTGCCTGTTCTCTTGTGTCCCAGGAATTTGAATTTGTTTTTAACTGCGGGGAGGGAGGGGGGGGGGGGGGGGGTAGAGAGCGAAGTCTGATGTCATTGTTTACATGCAAAACATCAGCATTTCACTAGCATTGTGCAGCAAAGGTGAGAAAGACCTGTCGAGGCAAGTACAAACTGTGCATGGAAAGGTTACCTTGAGGAGATTCTACGTTGAGGCCAGAAGAGCGGCTACCGCTACGCGAGGAATTCTTCTCAGGAAGAGTTCCCAGTGTAGACATGGACTTGGAGATGTTGCGTTCCAAGTTGGACTTCGGCGTAAACAGCGCTTTGAGCTTAGATTTCTTCTTTGCTCCTGGAGTCTGATTGAGCGACTGTGCATCAGCCTCCGGGTCGCTGTCCGTAAGGACCTGGCTGACGGAGGGAACGATGGCGGAGGCGGAGTCAGAGAAGCCGTCCTTCTTCTTCCCACGGACTTTGTCCTTGATCTTGGAGATGCGGGAGCGCGGTTTGTCCTTCATGGAAAGGTCAAACATGCTGGCTGACATGTTGTTTCTCATAAACTGGATATCTAGCAGGACCTCCCCTCTTGGCTTGTCCTCTTTTCCACTCTTGTCCACCAGCGTGAACCAACTGCAGAGACAACAGACAAAATTAATTGCATGTTTCAGACGGAATCCTCGCAAGACGATGGGAACTTCCTGGGAATAAATGACAGGCTTTATTTCATACCTGGCTTTCTTGCTCATTATGTTGCCATAACCCCCCCCCCCCCCCTCCCCAGTTTCATCAGGTAATTTATCCTCATATTCATTTTCCCAGCGTAATAAAGTACATACCGATAGTGTGAGACATTATTCCCTGCCTTTGTCTCGGGATAAACATGGGTCTACAATTTATGATGCTGGTTGATTAAAAACAAACATTAATATCAATGTACATTGACATTTCTAATCAAACATTTAAAACTGCTCGTCATACGAAATAAATAATAATGATTTAATAACGAAATGAAATTCCTTCACTATTTAGGTACAGTGGTACCTCTGCTTACGAATGTCTCTACATCCGAAAGTTTCAGGTTACGAAGTTTCTGAATGGGAAAATATTGCCTCTCGTTACGGAGGCGTTTCAGGCTACGAAGTCAAAAATAGCTGCTCGTAGCTGCTCTGCCATTGGCTATCGCCTAAAATCTGCCTGGCAACCCGTTGCGTATGCGTGTATCCCAGCATGCTATTCGTGTCCCCCTCGTGTCACCCGGAAAAAGTGTTGACAAGTCGGGCTATTGCTCATTATGATGACGTCTGCCTCGCACATTGACGGATTGTCAAAAGCCGGCAAAAGCAGACGTCATTGGATCAGTTTTTCAAGAAACGCGAGGCAGAAAACACCGCAAAGGACCAGTAAACAAAGAGGACAAAAAGTAACAGCTAACAGGTAGATTAATATTTAAAAAAAATATCATAATGTAGCGTCCGTCGGACGCTGGAATAAGCACACGACGGGTAACTCTCCCTAACTCCCGCAGCTCTCCCGTTCTCCTCCTCCTCCTCGCGGCACCCCCACATGCACACCGCCCCTCCTCCCTGGATGCCTTTGCGGACTCTCTGCAGCGTAGGAATAATGAACACTCCTAAAACATGAACCGTTACAATACTTTTGCGGGGCTTGGAACGGATTAGTGCATTTACATTCAAAATGCGTCTCTACTTACGAAGTTTTCACGTTACGAAGCTAGTCCCAGAACGGATTAAATTCGTAAGTAGAGGTACCACTGTAATTATTTTTCCCATTTGTGCCAGTGGGAGGATTTGCTTCCGTTAACGAAGGAACACGGTCAGAGTATTTTTAACGTGTTATTTTACATACTAGTGCAGAATCACTAAAACTAAGATCAAATGACATTCAATGCAGGTGCAAATAAAGACCCGACGCGTGTTAGCATGCTAACTGCTACCTGCTAGACCTGAGACTGGTGAGTGTCATTCACCAGATGAACAGTTTGTTCCACTTCCTGTTTGCAGTAACATGGCAACCATGATAACGCCTGACTGTTTATACCCCCCCCCCCCCCATCACGTCTTCTCTTTTGCACAGGATCAGCACCAACCGGGGGAATGGTAGGTATGTCCTAGAAAGCCCTGCCAAATCCCGCTATTGGTTTCCAGATCGTAGACGCTTTGTGTTCGTAATTAGAGCGTCGCTATTATTAGATCCACTAATGCTGCAGCAGAACCGCCCTTTACGGCAGGAATTTCCCCTTTTATTTAGTTCCACCCGAGAGCTCTCCGACTGTCAACAGCACTGAGGACGCAGAGTCCTCGACACCAACTTCACCTTTTTGAGCTCGGATAAGATTTGGCGGTTGCGTGGACGCCCATGTTTGTTTTTCCGGTCCGAGAGATCTCGATGAGTTTGCTTAAAATCTTGGACTGATCTTTGGTCTCTGAGAACAGATTGTCGATTGACCTTTCACCTTCTTCCTCATGCCGCTGCACCTAAAAGTAATGGCCCTACGATATGTTGCCGCCGAAATGAAAACCTGCCCACTAGAATGTGAAATCAACTTTTGTTGGCTCATTATTAGTTCAAGGAAGTTCAAAGAAAAATAGTTTTGCCTTTAAAACAATTTCTGTTTGTGTTTTAACAACAGTGCTGGCACAGGTACGTCGGCCCCACGGCGTTAATCACTTTAATGCCGTTAATAATTAAACTGCAAAGCAATTACGTCCTCTCTCGTCAACCCCCCCCCCCCCCCACACACACACACAAACACACATTTACTGATTTTTTAAAAAGATAACAAATATTGCAGAATCCTCCACCTTTTAACTCTTTGAGTGCCATTCACGTCTAAAGAAGTTTTTTTTTCTAACCCTGACATTGAAATCTGCTTCTCTTCAACGGCCAATAACTCCGGAATTAAAAACGGTAGGAATGCACTTTCTTTTTATGATGAAAGATGTGACCTTTCATCTTTCATTTGGTACATTGGGTGTACTATAGTCATAGTAAAGAATATTCTGTGCGGCTTGTAAAACCCTGGCACTCAATGAGTTAAGAGATAAGCTATGGAACGCTTAACTAACTCACTCCATTTACATAAAACACGCAGCAATGAGTTTTCTACTGCAGCATGATTTTTCGTGTCGTGTTTGCTCGGTCCCTGGAAGCGAACCAACATTCCTCAAAGACTCTCCGACGTGCAGGGAGGTGCTGAACAGCGCCCGATGTCCTGAACGTTACGCTGAGCGATTCAAACATGCCGCGTTACCAAGCCAGCCAAGACAAACAATGCCTAACTACATTTTAGCCCAAGGACAGAGCGATCGCACGCTCTCATTGCAGTCAGGAAGCTGCTGGTTGTTCTCTTGTCCGTGGGGAAAACAGCAGGGAAAGCTCCACAGCTGACGACCCGCAGGACAACGGCCTTGCTGTGGCTGTTTCCAGACGGTGCATGTTCTCTCCTGTCGGCACAGAATCAAACCGCTGGACAGGTTCCCCCGGGTATAACATTTAAACGCGTAATTATTCTCCGAGTCGATACCAGTGTCAATACTGAGGAATATATTTAGATTCCCAGAGGATATTGGCCGGGGTCGTGTTACAGCCAGTTCCTTGTTCCGCTGCTCACATCCTGATTCTCATCTTGGTTTTAGGAAAGTCAGGTTTGGATTTCTCTCTTTGCGAGATAAATATTGAATCCCAACAAATGAAAACGACTTCGGAGAACTGGCTCTGCAACATCTGGGCTTGATCCGATGCTGTAGCGAAATAATTACTCTATCGGCCAAATATTGAGCGTCACGGGGGCTGACTGTTAGGATTTATCGCCTTCTGCTGTAAAAACTAGTCCAAATCGATGTCAATTGAATTAATCCATATTTAGTCAAGCTAATTTTTTTAATTAACAGTGAAATCGTGGAAACAAGCAGCAGATTGACAGATAGTGAATCCTCATGGCTGTGAATAATCCATTATCTGGAACACATTAGATGTGAAATAAAATGCACTCAAGCCAAAGCTCAAAATACTTTAACTGCCTGATTGTAATAAAAAGCCATTAAACAGTTAGATGATTATATTTATGCCTCACATAACTCTGATATGTGGCCCTATGATGCGGTGGAATAACAAAGCCTTGCACGTCACAGCCCATATCGGCAGAGAGGCAGGAGAGTAATGGAACACCGCAGGCTCCAGGGTGAACGCGGTAACACCCAACGAGTGGCCTGCATGCAGCGCGCCGGAGAGGAGACTGCAGAGTGTCGAAGGCGAGGAGCGACCTCTGCTAGAAAAGGGTCGAAATGACTGCGCAAACAAAAGATAACATTAAAGATATGACTGTAAAACAAAAACAAGTGGGCGAGGTCATCCTGGCGCTGCGTCAAGGCGCGTCTTCACCAAAGGTCATACGTTAGGAGAGGATTTAACAAGCCCTGATTCTTTTATTTATAACTCCTAACAGGGAGCGTTGGTGTCCCCGTTCACAAACAATGTGCTGCTTCGCCTCCTCGCACGCCCAAATCACCAGCGTGACGTCAAACCGCCGCACAGGTTCGAACAGACGTGGGGAGCGAGCGGATTCAGCGCGCGCTCGATGACACACGCAATGTTTCCATTCCATCGTCGTGAAATCACTCGACTCCGACCGAGAGGGACGGACGGGGCGGCAGGCTGGGAACGGAATAGTCTCGGACGGCGTTCCCGCCATCACCGCACATTCTGCTCCTTCCTCGCAGACACTGATAACAGGCGGGCGGTGGAGAGAGTCCAGAACGACGTGTCCCTGCTTTAATGGAGCGAGTGTGGCGAAAGGGAATCGGCGTACTCGAGCTGCTCCTCGGCACCGAAGCGTGATCGGGCGAGGAGGACGAAACACCCGAGAGGCGATGAAATATTGATGAGTCCATCGAGGGACGCTCTTAAAACACAGTGGTTCACCCTAATTAACACTCTATCACTCCAAATGAGTTTAAAACGGAGCAGTACATATTATGTGTCTTTTTAATTATTGTTATTTTGCATCTGTGGAGTAATTTATTTGTATTTGTATTGTTAAGTCGATTTATGTACAAAGGACTTTCAACGGAAACAAGACCGCAAGGGCTTTTTAGAAATGCTCCTCTTAGACAGGATGTTTGACTGTACTTGTACTGTAATACATGCTACTGTGTGACTGTACTTGTACTGTAATACATGCTACTGTGCGACTGTACTTGTACTGTAATACATGCTACTGTGTGACTGTACTTGTACTGTAATACATGCTCCTGTTTGACTGTACTTGTACTGTAATACATGCTACTGTTTGACTGTACTTGTACTGTAATACATGCTACTGTGTGACTGTACTTGTACTGTAATACATGCTACTGTTTGACTGTACTTGTACTGTAATACATGCTACTGTGTGACTGTACTTGTACTGTAATACATGCTACTGTTTGACTGTACTTGTACTGTAATACATGCTACTGTGCGACTGTACTTGTACTGTAATACATGCTACTGTGTGACTGTATTTGTACTGTAATACATGCTACTGTGTGACTGTACTTGTACTGTAATACATGCTACTGTGTGCCTGTACTCGTACTGTAATACATGCTACTGTGTGACTGTACTCGTACTGTAATACATGCTACTGTGTGACTGTACTCGTACTGTAATACATGCTACTGTGTGACTGTACTTGTACTGTAATACATACTACTGTGTGACTGTACTTGTACTGTAATACACACTACTGTGTGACTGTACTTGTACTGTAATACATGCTACTGCGTGACTGTACTTGTACTGTAATACATGCTACTGCGTGACTGTACTTGTACTGTAATACATGCTACTGTGTGACTGTACTTGTACTGTAATGCATGCTACTGTGTGACTGTACTTGTACTGTAATACATGCTACTGTGTGACTGTACTTGTACTGTAATGCATGCTACTGTGTGACTGTACTTGTACTGTAATACATGCTACTGTGTGACTGTACTTGTACTGTAATGCATGCTACTGTGTGACTGTACTTGTACTGTAATACATGCTACTGTGTGACTGTACTTGTACTGTAATACATGCTACTGTGTGACTGTACTTGTACTGTGATACATGCTACTGCGTGACTGTACTTGTACTGTAATACATGCTACTCTGACTGTACTTGTACTGTAATACATGCTACTCTGACTGTACTTGTACTGTAATACATGCTACTGCGTGCCTGTACTTGTACTGTAATACATGCTACTGTGTGACTGTACTTGTACTGTAATACATGCTACTGTGTGACTGTACTTGTACTCGAACATTCTATCTAATAACTATATTCATCATCATCAGTGGAAATCTCATCAGCGTTGGTGGAAAGGAAACCACCAAGTAATCGGATTACTAAGACACAATATCTTAGGAAGAGAGTGTCTGAGCGTGAAACCCAAACCCCAGTGCAGCCGGAGGGCGCCGTGGAGCCTTCATGGAGGATCCACTGGATCTCTTAAAGCTTAAAACCACTTTGATGTGGACTTCAGAGGAACTCTTTCTTCCCACAACCTGAAACTCAAAGAGAACACCTGATCTGACGTCACACCGGTCACTTACTCTGTCTTCTTGCGACCTTGGTTGTCATGGAGACCCAGCAGGTTGACCACGGCCTGACCCATGAACTTGTCGAGCCCCACGTGGGCGCGGTGCATGATGGTGACGCTCAGCGTGCAGCGCTCCGCGTTGCCCGGGTGGAACAGCGGCAGGTCGAACGAAGCCTCCTCCTTCCACACCGGCTCCACGCTCCTCTCGGCCACCGAGGTGGAAAACTTGTCTTTGGCCACCTGGATGATGGCGTAGGAGTCGCTGGTGCCATTCTTGCCCTTGGCCCGGAGGCTTCGAGCCTGGTGCACCGTTACCTGGACGCTCGTAGGGAACCACTGCTGGCTCTGGTCGGCCAGAGACATCGTGAAAGTCCGTTAAGCTTCGGCAAAAAAACGAAGCCGGAGTAGGTTACGAGATGGCCTCTTCCTGAACTCGGCTCGGTCCTCCGCCGCTTCGGGTTTTAGGTTACCGCGCTTAAGTGAGACCAGGAAGCGCACTTTGCTCACGTCGTTGTACTCCTCCTCCTCCTCCTCCTCTTCGTCGCTTTGTAGATAAGCCTCGAGTTGAGTTAGCCACTCAGCTAAGGCTGCTACTAGCCTCTACAACCAAAACAGGACGCAACTAGCTCCTCTGAGAGGCTCTCATGACAGCGCTCGGCTTGTTTTGCCTTCCCCAAGTAAATAAGCGTTCACTTCCGTGTTGTGTACAAGGTCCCACCCCCATATTCTTTATACTGTTCACCGATTGGTCGATAATTCAACCTTTTTTTATAGGCAGCTCGTGATTGGACAATAGAGTAGGAAGGCGTTGATAAGTCATGCACCATTAAACTGCTTTATAAAACAACATTTTTATTATTTTTAATAAATTGCTGTCTTGACTTATCTTGAAAATGTCAAGACAAGTTTTTTTTTTTATCGTTTTGCATCAACAATTGCAGATTCTTTTCAAGAGAATATGACAAAACACAACTGATCAAATGAGTTCAGCTGTTGTTTTTTGCTTTGTTGGTTTGTGTGAGTTTCAATGCAGCTCGTAGAGTTTAACAAACATTTAGTTTCCTGCAACTTGGACATTCATTGTAAAATCATAAATATTGATTCAGAGGCTATTTGGGCGCGAATGACTGGAGCCTGAACCTGGTCATAAAGGGTCGGTGTTCATGTTTAGATTTCTTTCCATGGGAGGAAAATAAGTCACAGTCACATGTTTGCTTCCATGTCCTGAACACACTGCTTTTAGGGGCCGATCCAAAAGAGGATATGCATCAGTGTGTACATCAGACTGACCATGGGAAAGAACCCAAAGGTAGAAGCATACGGAACGTAAATGGTTTCACTGCACTTCCTCCTGCTGAACAATGGGAAAAGCAGTGGCAATGAGGTGAATAGCACAGACACTGTTTCCTGTTAATGTAATTTCCTGCATTGCAAATGTCAGAAGTCAGAGGCTTTTGTAAAAACACTGAAGAACTTGAAGGCAGTGTTCTGTCTGAATCATTTAAACAGCTTGAGCTGCGTGCGGTGATATGTTTGGTTCAGTATACTCCTCCAAAGTGAAATCCTAATAAATATAGTCAAGTGGTTTGATTCAGCGTGGGTCAGTTAAGTTTGGCATTTTGCCTGATTTGCAATGGTAACAATGCGGAGAATTTCTTCCACCATCCAGCAAAAGGCAGCGAGTCATACAATAGTGAGTGTGTGAGAGAAATCAAATTATTTTCTCTCCTTTGTTTCTGAATTTATTTGATGGGGGAGTTCAGTGCTGATGGGAGTACAAAGAAAGGGAGCAATTTTCATCATATATTCAAAAGCGTCAAATTCTTGCATAGCTTCTTTTAATTCACTCTGAGATTCTGTACAGCCACATTCATGCAATAATCACACACACACACACACACACACACACACACACATGTACACACAGGACATTCCAAAACATACATGAGCACACACAAACAAGCACTTGAAGCAAACATATAGGTGTGAAAAGTTGTCCACAGATTAAATACACATTGCTGTATGTTTGAAATGGACCATCTTGCAACCCCATTTTAGTTGATATGCATAGAAAAAAAAATCACAATTAAAAACAGTAAAGCTTCCATTAGAAATCCAAAATCAACATCTAATGTCAATTTGAAAGAAATCTTTTAGTTTTTTGTAAAATTAACATTTTAAAAGAATGTGTGAGTATCTTGTATTTGAAAAAGACTAAAGAAAAAAACCTGCTTGATGATTTTATTTACCAATTTCACAGCAAACTTACAATATCATGGAGGCAAACGTACCAGTTTAGGGTCCTGGATGCCTTCATGCCTTCATGGCTTAAATTATATAATTATCATAATCGAGAGACCTTCAAAACGCAACCCAATCATTTTAGAGTCCTTTACGGTCATGCATAGAAGTTCACGTATACGTCCAGGTTACACTGTGGTTTCACTTTTCCACAAACCGCTCTTCATTCCAACGGAGCTCTGGGATTGGTCTGTGCCGCTCATGTCGTGCTCCAGCTCCAGCACAGAGTGTGTGATGGTGCCGTTTGGGGCAGCGGCGCCGGCGGCGGTGACACAGTTCAGTGGGTAGGAGCAGCGTTTATTGTCTCGCTCTGCAGCAGCTGCCAGTTTCACATTGTCTCTGCTGCCGCACCGTCTCTGGGCACCGTGCATGGCTGCCCTGCTGGCCATGGAGGGCAGCAGCGGGAAGGGTTTGCGGCTCCCGCTGCTGCCCCCGTCGCTGCCCTCTGAGGGGCTGGTGGCCACTGATTCTCCTGGGCGTTTCCCGTTGGTAAGGGGGCTGGGCTGGTTCTCTGAAAGGCTGCGGTGGATGCTGCCGTTCTCGCTCGTGGCCTGCTTATGAACGGCATGCGAAGAACTGAGCTGCTCTAAACCAGCGGGTCCTAAAGCTCCCAGGCTGCCCCCACCCCCAGCAGTCCTTAGAGCCTTGAGCCGATAGTGACCCCTGCCCTCACCCCGGTGGTGATACTGGCTGCTCCCCTGTTTAGTTCTGCTGCTCACTTTCCTCCTTTGGGGGTGCACAGGGGCAACAGAGCTAACTGGGGGCAGAATGTTGTTTGTTGGCTTGGTGGCGTTGTCGTTGTTGGTGCTGGCGTTGTGGCCCGCAGGCACACGCAAAATGTTGTTTGGATTATCTTGCGCCACCTGCAGCAGGTTGGTAAGCTTACACGGCCCGGGGCCCACGCTGCTGATTCCACTCGGCGTGGACGAGGACCGAGCCGATGAGGAGTTATGCGAGTCGCCGGGCGGATGAGAGTTGATGAAAAGTTGCGATCCCTGCTCCGAGGTCTGCACTCCGCTTCCAGTAGTGCAGGTGTGGGTGTAGGTAGACATGGTGCGGGCGCGTGGGTAGCCGGGGCAACACGCCATCCACGAGGCCTGAACGTCCAGACGACGGACGCAGTGGTGCACGACCAGAAAGACCCCCAAAACAATGGCGGCAATCCCATAGAGGCAGCTGAACAGCAGGCTCACGTGGCCCGTCAGCCACATCGCCATGGCGCCGCAGCACCACAGGATCACGTACAGGAAGTGAGTCGCCACCAACACCAAGAACTGCGTCTTCAGCGAATACTGATCCTCTTGTGCCGCGGCCGGGTTAGCAGGGCCCGCTGCTGAGTCCGTGGAGAGGAGGCTGGCGCTTCCTGCAAGCTGGCTGTCCGTCACAGGAGCCGGCAGGGTGGCTCCGGGGCATCCTTTGGCCTCGCTGCGCCTCAGGCGAAACACAGTGCACAGGAAATAGATCCAAGTCACCAACACCTCTAAGCCTGCTGGGACAAAGAAAGACCCCAGACTGGGGCGCCACAGCAGCCAGCAGCTGCAAGAGGCCGTAAAGAGAAGTCAATAGGATCAGCGTAAAACAAGGGCTCGCATTCACCGCTCGGTGTCCAACGGAATCACGAGCCGCTGCGCCGAGAACGACAAAGTCAAGTGCAAAATATAGAAGAGGAGAAAAGTGCTTACTAAGGGCTGTTGTCTCCGTAGTTGTTGACATTGACAGCCGCGGTGATGCCACAGATGATAAGAGGGACTCCCCCGGCTATCAGATAGAACCTTGAATAACAGAAAATCACATCAAAGACACAGCTTCACAAAATAAAGAGCAGCTCTTGCTTGTGCCGCAGGATGTTGCCCGACCTCTGGCTGTTTTAAACGTGTCTGTTGTTGTCTGTGAGCTGTAGAGAACCGTATGCGTCTACAGTCTCTACTCATGGGTCAGCGTGAGTCCCGCCGGTCAGTGATTTATTGCGGTGGGATCCCAAGTGGCCGAGTGGGCAACAAAGGGGTGGGGGGTTGGGGGGGGGTCATAGTGCGATCATAGCTACAGGATCACATGAACAAGGGGAGGATGTATAGAGAGGAATATTTTGAGAGGCATCGCACCCCCTCAACCCGCTCCTGCTCTGATTTATGGTGACCCCCCCTTTGTTTCTGTTATGCCGGGTTCATACATTCCTCCCATCCTCCGCTCCGAGTTCAGATTGGTTGACGGGATTTTTTCTTTTTTTTTTATGCCTTACACAAATAATCTGTTATGTCTCTCCAAGGTTTCCTCTCAAACAAGAGGGACTTAAGTCGTCGGGCACAAAGACCCATTCTGATGGAGCACAGCCTGGGTGGCCGTGGAGCAGAACTGCAGCATCTGTCTAAAGCATCAACCAGAGCGCCGGCGGACAAACCGGCGTCCGGCGCGGGGCGTGGGCGGCGGTGAGTTGTGGCTCGCTCGCTGACCTGAGCATAGGTCGCTGAGTAGGCGGAGATGGAGGCTCTCCTTCCGGCTGCCGTGGAATTTTCCACGCGGTCTCTTTGTAGATGACCCTGGCGCTGACTCCGATCCACAGCAGCGTCGACAGGGAGGAGTAGTGCAGGGCGATGCCCACCTGTCGCACGTCACGCTCACGTTAGACCTCAAGTGTGTCATTAAAAATGAAGAGTAAAATCAGGACTTACCGCTTGGCAAACCACCGGGTAGCCGGTCAAACATATGCCTCCCGCATAGATGGCTGTCGTCATGGCGATGTGGAAGCAGGTATTCAATAGCGTGTGCCAGCATTTTCTTGATATGTGAATGGAACTGAAGAGACAGAGAGACACAATAATGATGAGAGATGAGAAGAGATGAAATAGGATTAAATGACGTGATGAGATGAGATAAGAAGATGAGAAGTCAGACATTGCTCCAAAAACATAATTTAGAAAAACACTCAGGGAGCACAGACCTCCGCCAAGCAGCTCGTTCCCCTCCTAACTGGATTTACACCGTCCACATTGTGATCTGGATCATCACCAAAAGGTGATAAATTGTTCTTGGTATCTTTATACACCAACCATGAAAAGTAAAAGTGAATCAGAGTTGGTGTTAATTTTTAACTGATTTAATCCATAAATTGAGTTTTCAACGTTAAAATTAAATATTTCTTCCTGACCTCATTCTGGATCAGATCCAGAAAATCCGGATATTTGTTATTTTTATGTTTCCAGGCGGCTATCCAGATCGCTCTCGTAATTGAATGGGCTCTAAGTTAGACCCATCTTCAGACTTTTTTTTTCTTTCTCAAGATCCTTTCAGCAGTTTTTACGTAATCCTGCAGACAAGCGCCGTCAAAAACAGAAGCTCTTTGGCGGAGGCAAAAAGGGAGCGGCGTGTCAAAGCACTGCGTGATCGCGAAGAGAAATCAAGGTGAGACATCTCTGTAGATCCGTTCCGGTACCTGTGGTGCACGATGTGTGTGATAATGATGGTGAAGAGGCAGAGGAGCAGCACTGCAGTGCAGGCATACACCACAGGGTGGAGCACCCTCGCAGACATGGGCGTGGAGTTGGGGAAATCAGGGACCTCCTAAAGAGAAATAACGCCAAATAAAAAAGACGCCTCATTGGCCCCGGTTCATTCGGGATAACTCAAGGCGGCCCCCACCTGCAGCACGGCATAGTTGCTGAGCAGAGCGCAGCGCATCGTCGAGGTGCTGCTGTCGCTGTGAACCAGCCGGCAGCCATCCTGACTCCAGCCCCCCTGCTTCTCCAGCGCCTTCAGGCTCCACTGGGCCGCCACGGCATCGGTACCCGGAGACAGGTGGCGCAGGGAGACCCAGACGGGCTCCGAGTGATTCCACGTGCTGCAACCCTCTGCCGCAAAGAATAGAAATCTGTGATGACTGGAGCTCCGAAAGGATGCAAGTAGAACCCGACTGTTCCCCCGGAGGACGCTGCACGTTCATTCAATGCGAGAAAAGGGAGGGGGTTCCTTACCTAGGCCAACAAAGATGACAGGGGTGTTGACGCTACGCCGCCGAGAGTGTTCCCCAGCGCCGCTCGAGTTTCCAGACAGGGGGAAAAAGCTGCCGCTTCTGAAAGCTACGAACTGCAGTTTACAGTCTGCAGGAGCATCAGGAGGAAAGAGGGTAGCCGGGAGCGTCACGGAGGCAACGGCCACTGAACTCTGCAGGATACATGGAAATATTTATGGAATAGTCAGCGTAAATGTAACCTCGACGATTCATGTGAATGCAGATTGAATTAAACAGAAATGCATTTTCCCCTCACCTTCAGGGGGAAATTGTTCAGGGAGGCGTTATGGGAGCCGGTGCTGCAGCGAAAGCGAAGCTGCTGCTCCTGAGTGGCGTCTGCGAGTTCCATCCCCAGGCTGGCCGGCGGAACCTCGCGACGCTGATACGCAGTGCAGGTCATCCCGGTGAAGTGGGCCGGCCGGATGAAGTGCGCCTCCATCACAATGTTTCTGGACACCTGCATGCATCAAACAATGTATCTTCAAAGGGTTTGTTTCCATGTGAGACGTAGGCGTACAAACCGATGAAGCCCAGCTTTGGATTTCCCACCATGGAGAAGTCCTGGGCGTGGCTGTGGAGCTGCGGCCAGGCCAACGTCTCCAGAGAAGCAACGATGGAGCTGCAGGCTCGCTTCTCCCGCTGGGCCAGACTGAGGAGCTGATCGTCCACCTGCATCAGATTACTCCCCATCTCCACCAGCACCTCCGACAACTGGGGGGTGGGGGGGGGCAGGCACTGATGTCAGGAAGAGAAAACGCAACGCAAATGCTTTCACTTCAACCTCCCCTCACCTCCCGTAGCTGTCTGACATATTCCATAAACTTCTCCATCATTTGAGCCACGTACAAAACGTCCACCGAGTCGGTGAAGCCCGCGGCCTCCAGAGTGTACGTGCGCACCTGGTGGGCCACGGTGAGGGCATTGGAGGCATTGATGGGCCTCTGAAAGAAGAAGAAGAAGAAGAAGAAATACATGAAAGTGGGTTTACACACACTCGCCAGCGTAAGCGCCGCTCTGGCACTGACCAGAATGAAGGTGTGCAGGACCCGGGTGATGCCGTTGGTGTAGTGACAGTCTGAATAGTCGCCCTCCTGCCATTTTCCAGAACGGTCACAGTACCTGGAGGCTTTTTTCTGCTCCACGCCTCCTTCCAAGGAGAGGGAGGGGTAACGCAGCTGCAGGCAGTACTGATGGGAGGTGATGCCCGCCAGAGTCCTGGGCCACCTGGGGGTTAAACGTGTCGGTGAAGGCAGCAGAAACAGAACCTCATTTGAGGAGGTGATCATAGAGACATTATTGAAAGGGTCCAAAAACTAAATCATCTTGTTGTGTTCATTTCCTGAACATTTCATCAAGATCCTTCCATAACATTTTAAGTTATTTTGCTAACAGACAAGCAGCGAAAGCACAGCCTCCTTATCGGAGGGTCAGAATCCTCAGAGTGACTTGAACCAACCTGAACTCCCCACGGTTGTTGACAACTTTATCCTCTGGGCAGAAGGAGGCGCTGTTCTCCAGCACCACTATTTCAACGCTGCGGGAGGTGTTACCCCGCCCCGTAGAAACCACACACTCCCACTCTCCCCTGGCCTCCACATGTACGTTGAACAGAATCAGTTCACTGTAAAAAGTGGAGATGCTTCGTCAGCGTTACTGCGCTCCAAAGTAAACAGGAAGCGCCTTCAGGGGCTTCCTGTACCTGGTGATGAAGGTGCAGTCGTGCAGCACGCTCTTCTCCAGCTGGACGCCCACGTCTGGGTCAGAGGTCACCAGCTGGCCGTCGTGACGCCAGTGTACGGTGGTGATCTTGTCCGGCAGGGCGGCGGTGCAGTGGAAGGGCAGCCGGTCGCCTTTGAAGACCACCTGACGCTGGGAGGGCAGCAGCGACAGGGTGTGCAGCTCCAAAGGGCCGTCTGCGACAAGAACCGGAGGAGGCGTGGCCGTTCAGCGGCGCCGCAGCCTGCAAGGCTTCGCCGTCAGCACGGCTCATCCATGCTTACCACAGTTGAGCTGACTCTCCCTCAGTCCGCGCAGGGCCTTGCCCCTCAGGCTCCTGGGGTAGGCGCACAGGGTCTCGTCCCCCAAACGGGCCGAACTGCTGCGAAAGAAGCCCGGGACCCAACGCAGCCCGCAGTCACACGACAGGTAGTCTGAGTTGAAGTTCCTGCATGGAGAAGCGGTGGTGAGAAGGTTTCACGGGACACTCGTCCAGCGTTCATCGTCTCTAAATAAGACCTGGCAGCACTTCAGATCAAATCGAAGCGAACGTTTGTGCAGACGGTCTTCAGATTAACAGTGGACTCCAAACGCCTGAATTACGATGAAGTCCTTTTACTCTTAATTACAAATTATTTGTTAAGTTGCAGCTACAAATGCTGTGATTTATTAAGTTCTTCTTCTTCTGACTTCAGAAAAGTGAACAAGTTCAAAAGTTCCAAGTCTTTGCCTTTTCATCCGGACCTTTTGTCTCGAGCATTTATTGCATCACGAGAACTTCTTTTGCATCAACAGTGTTTTACTCACACCAACTTGAGGGACAGCAGCTCCTGAAACACCCCTGGGTCCATGGTGGAGATGATGTTACCAGAGAGGTTTCTGTCAGAGCGTTACAAATGAGCGGTCAGTTCAACACACAGTAGAGAGAGCAGCGCTTTTATCTCTTACAGTTTAGTGAGATTGGTCAATCCCTGGAACATGTCTGCAGCCAGGCAGCCGATGCGATTGTTGGACAGGTCGCTGATGGAGAGAAAAGACAACAGAGTCATCCACAGCCGTTCAATGTTTGTTACATCCGATCGAATCCTTTCCAACGTAAAAACCAGAAATGGACTTCCTTCCTTCCTTCCTTCCTTTTATTTTGTTACCTCCGCCAAGGAGGTTCTGTTTTTGACAACGTTTGTTTGTTTGTTTGTTAGCAGGATTAACGAAAAACTGTTGGTTGGATCTTAATTTAAAAACATCTGAAGATGGGTCTTGGTCTAATTTAGATCCCAATAAATCTTGAGAGCGATCCGGATACCGGTCTGGACCAAAAAAAAGGAAATCCAGATCTTCCAATTTACTTATAATGGAGGCTTTAAAAAAAAAAAAATCATATCTTATAAAATATGCATTCAATTCACTCACCAGAAATCACAGTCATAAAGAGGTCCGATATGAAGTATCATGAAAAATGTCTTCTGGATCGGATCCAGAATGAGGACATTTTAACATTAAAACCCATTTATGGATTCAAAAATCAGTTAAAAATTCACATCGACTCTGATTCACTGTTACTTTTGTTGGTGCATAAAGACACCAAGAAAACAATCTAGAACCTTTTGATGATGATCCAGATCCCCATGTGGACGGCGTGAATCCAGTTAGGAGGAGGGGAGTGAGCTGCTTGGTGGAGGTCTGTGCTCTCTGGGTGCTTCTCTGTAGGTTTTTTGTTTCTCCCATAAATATAACACTTAGCAAGTTGAATGCATCCATAAAGGAGCGCACGGCCCTTCCCACTTTCCCTTATCTCCTTGGGATCCCAGTAAGGCTTATCTCCAGTGTGGTTAAACAGTCCCCCCCCCCCCCCCCCCAGTCCTCTGAGTGTGATGTATAGCAACAGTCGGGGAGGGATCTGCTCTGCTGCAGCTCTGATGCTACCCAGCGGCGAGCTGTCCAGAACATGAGTTTATCTCCTTCCCCCCCCTGTTTATTTGGAGAAGCCACAGACCTTGCAGGGAAAACACAAGTAGGGGGAGGAGGGCGGTCGGAGTCACGCGGTGCAGCACAGGCGACCGGCTCCGACCCACGCCGCGACCAGACCTCGCCGTCCGAAAACCAGACCAGCGACCGGCCGCCACATCCAGTAGAGGTAGTGGGGGGGGGGGGGGGGGGGGGGGGGCTGAGGTTTCCACGGTGGTGGATGACACGGCTGGGCCCCCACAAGGATTGGCATAAACATTTGGTGAAAGCCATGAGCTCAATATAACGCACGGCAACGCCAGCCGAAGCGGGTTAGACGGCGGCGGCTATTTGGCCTCGTCTCTTTGCCACAACTGCTGGGAAGCTGGCAAACAATATCCAGAAAAGCTACCAGCGTTTGTCTCGTGGTAAACAGGGTGGGGGGGGGGGGGGGGGGCGACTGTCCGAAGCCTTTTATTGATTTATTTGTTACCCTGAACCTGAATGGAATGCGAATCATGCTAATGTCTACTTACAGTTTCCGGAGCTCAGACAGGCCTTGGAAGGCTCCAGGCATGACCGTGCTGATTAAGTTGTGCTTGAGGTCCCTGGGAATAAAGAAGGGGGGGGGGGGTGCTTCGATGAGAAAATGCATGCAGGGATGATGTGGATGAAGTCTTAAAGGACCAGTTTGTAGAATTCAGTGCAGCTTAGTTTTCATTTTGCAGCCACGTCGTCTTGTCGTCCTTCTCAGGCGGCCGCAAGAAATGCCAAAAGTGAATCCTGCCCTCCTCTAGTTTAGCTTGTCCTTCATGGACTTTTGTAGAAGTGCAACGTAGCGGACTTGTGGAGTGACCTGCACTCCCGTTTGATATAAAATCATATTTAACCTGCGAGGAAACAGTAGAATCAAGAAGACAGGCCTGAAGACGTTAAAGAAAAAGCTCAAAAAAAATGAGACCACAGCTTGTGTTTTAAAACGAAGGGTTGTGGACATGCGTCCCAAGCCTGGCTCGTCTGGTGGGACACGACACGGACAGGAAATCGTATCCCATCAGCCACCTGGGCTTGATTCTAGCAAGATGCAGATACTCTATCAAATGAAACATGAGTGGAATCTGATCCTGCATGCAAAGGGTTCTGCCGTTTTTATGCTCGCTCCAAAATGCCTCGTAATGAATGCAGACCATAAATATTTTTTTTCTTTGACTGCCTTTGAGGATCTAATTTCATACTGTCCACCCCCCCCCCCCCACGTTTTGTGCAGCCTCTTCCCTTTCTGCGCACATGTTAAACCATTCAGCCCGATGGCCTCATCCATTACATTTTGAATTCAGGAGTATTCTTATTGGCCGGCTGGGAATAGCAGGGGTTAAAGCGGGTCAGGAGACGGATGGTCATCATGGCTGGCGTGGGATGGCCGGGACGGGAGTTGGAATGCCATCCGTTTGTCGTCAGAGGGGAAAACGCATGCTCCCGTCGGACCAATCGCGGAGGAGGATTTCCTGACAGGAGCTCAAAACCATCACCGCCGCCGCTTCTTTTTTGTCTCTTTCGTCCCATGGGGGGGGGGGGAACGCTGCTCCTGTTTCCCACAAAGATGACCTGTCATTGGCATCCTACCTCACGCCGTTTCCTGTAGACGGCTGTGTTGAGAATGAGGATGAAGAAATCAGGACAGGAAGAGGTCAGGTTTTGCAGAATGGTTGATTAGCTGTCGCTCCAAAGCCTCTGCTCGTAGTGAGAGGCAGGCTATGATGCTAGCGCTCAAGCTACCTGGCCTTGGACCAAGAGGCCGAGGTCTCCAAGCGGACAGCCGTGGACGGCCCGGCTCTTTGAGTCTGTGCCAGCTTGTCAAGCGGAACACTTCGCAGATTGTCAAAAAGGTGGACATTTTCACCAAGACGTTAAAGAAAACGCCTCCGCGCTCAATAAATCTCGCCGGTCGAATCGAACCCTGTGAGAGGACACCACGGTGTGTGTGTGTGTGTGTGTGTGTGGCCTCGATGTATGGCGTAGTCTGTGCTCTGGACATGTGGTTCTGTGCATCAGTAGCTGTACAGGATCTGTTGACCAGGGTAAGGGGGCGGGGGGACAATACTGCTGCTTCCAGTCTGCGTCCTGGGACTCATTACCACGGCGATGAAAGTTGAGGCGCTGCCCACTGTTTCCTCTCTCTGATCCTCGTCGTGTCTGTTCTAGATTCAAATATCCTGAACACGAGGACTATGATGTCGCTCCTCTCCTCGGATGCCCAGCGTTATTTTTTGGGGGAATTTCTTGCTGGATTTTTGAAGCAGGCAAACGTATTTTACAAACGGAAAAGGTTTTGCCGGGTCTTTCTGTTGATTTGTGCGACGACAGCCGAGTCAGTTTGTGGCAGAAAGCTATCCATCCGTTTTCTTGCCGACGAGACAATCGTCTCATGCGCAGCCGCTTTTTCGCTTTGCGGGACATACGGGACCTGCTGGAGCTTGTCCGAGCTTGCTATGGGTGAGGGGTGGGGTGCACCCCGAACACGGCGCCAGAGCATCCGGGGCCACACAGAGACAGACGAGGTTGGCACTGTGGCATTAGCGGGTAGCAGAAAACACGCATCGTTTCATTCTTAAACACACAAACCGTGCCGGCGTGAGCGTCCCTGCACAAAAGCGCTAACGTCGTAGCCTGCAGCCGTGAGCTCGGCGACGAGAAGCAGTCGCCGGGTCGGCACACATCAGCACGTGGCACTGATAGTGCGTCGTTTAGAAGCATCTCGAACGCTGATAAGACCGACCATCGTCGGCCAGGCCTGCAGGGCGGCGCTGAGAGTCTCAGCAGGCCGCTACTTCTGATCTTATCACCCAGCTGGGGAATGTAGAGGAGCTCATCAAAGCCAGCAGGCCTCAGGATCCAGATGACATCTCTGCTGCAACTTCACGTTCTCACCACTTTAATATCGCAGACGATGCACGCCGCCGCCGCCGCCGCCACTCCAGGCGACGACTCCTCCGCGTGCCCTCTGTAGTAGACAGGCGCCCTGCCTGACAACAGCTTCCCAGCCCGGCGGCCTTGACGCCGATGACAGCAGCTGTCAGCGAAGCGAGAGGATCATAGCGGAGACGAGAGGAAGCCTCGCGCCGTCCTGGCGTGACAACATCATCGAGAAAGGCTAGGAGTCGTAGCACGCGGCCGTTTCTTCAGTCACAGCATGTGTGCGTCACAAAGCTACGTGATTGGTGGCGACATTATTGCTACGGCTGTCATCTCGGGAGTGCCTTGTTTTATCCCCGTCGCCACATGTGGCCCATGTGATTGGGTTGTGACAGACTCCAGCCCCCCCCAGCCCCCACTGGTTGTAGGGCAGCAGGAGGGCAATAATGAAGACACGGCCCGTAAAACGCTCCAGACGTGGGAGCGCTCCATTATCGAGGGGCTCCACTGACATTTTAGCCCCCCCCCCCAGAGGGAGCTGGGAAAATGACTCAAACCAGGGAACGGCAACTCATTATCGCCAGACTGGGATCAAGCATTTCCTGTTCCTGGAGGAATTCTTTCCAAACGAGGGATGAGTTTCTCTACCTGCATTTATCTCATGCACAGCGACACAAGCTACCGCCCGGAGACAAAGACCGATCCACGGATGGATCCGCTGCGCTGCAAAAACCGAGGAGGGGTAACTCACACCTTGGTTCTTGCCAGAGGTCAGTGGAGACCATTTTTGTGCTGCGTGTCACTTCCTGTCTGGCTGGCGTGTCTAGCAGAGGCCCTTGCTCGTTTATTTTTACAGTTTCCTTTTCCCCCCTTTTTTTTTTTGCTTGCTCGCTTTCCCCCCTCGGGGAGGCGCAGGTGGGTTTGGCCCCGCAGACCCCACCTCCCGACTCCTCAACACACTTGCTCACAATAGGGGCTCTGTAGCGGTCCCAAACGTACTCCTGCCCCCCCCAAAACAGGAAACCGGGATCTGCCGAGCTCTTGTTTTTATACTAATTTCCTGCTTTGCTGCCCCTTCCCCAGATTATTTTCTTTATTTTTTTCTGGTTCCTCTCATACCTATTCCACCTTTCGCCGGAGTTCATTTCATTTCGCTGTAGACGTGAAGCTAAAGGAGCAAAGAGAGACCCTTTTCCTTTATACTTCCATCCCGCCGCTGCACTTTAGATCAGTATAAATGACTTATTTCCTTTCATTCGCCCGAACGTCCACCGCCATTACTGCGCTTCCAGCAAATACGGCCCTGAACTCTGCCCCCGACTCGCTGTGACATAAACTGTGGAGCCACTTGCAGGATGTACAGGAATAGTAATATATACTTTTATTTGAAGTGTAACATTTTCCCAAGTTGATTATATGCTTCTATACTCTCCAGAAAGAGGAGCGGGATGTTATTCTGCCAAGGAAAACTCCGGACTGTTATTGACTGTCTTTTGGAGGGAATGGGGCGATGGCTTTTTTGGCAGCTCTGTTAATTTTCAGGCACAGCAGTCAAAAACAATGAGAGTCGGTTTATAGCTTCAATTGGACGTACGGTAGATCATAACGCAGTAAGTCAAAGTCTCCGGGAGTCAGAGGTCATGGATTTTAGCTTAGAAAAAAAGGCAGGTCTCAATATTAAAAGTCAAGCAACATCATTTAAATTGCGTCATTGTGTCAAACTGAGACCCCAAAAGTCTCAGTAATAAGTTAGTGGACTCGGGATTGGAACAATGCACTCATAATAGCTGGGAAGGAAACGGGAACAAACGCCTTTCATTCGGTTTATCAATGAAAAGGCAGGCTTGTGTCCACGAGTGCGATTTCAGCCGGTAGGTGGACTACAGCATGTGGAAAGTGGGAAATGGGGGGGGGGCAGTGAGGGACCCAGTGAGCTGGGAGAGGGGAGATGCTAAAATAAAGCAGAGAAGGAACGCAAACGGAAGTGGGGGGAAGCAAGTCCAAGGAAAGCTGGAGTTCCTCTGCAGGAAGGGGCCTTGGCGTGCAGGAGAGCGATTGTGGCGTGTGAAGCACACGCCTGGGCGATGGGCTTGTTCGGGGGGGCGCGCTTGTTTCAATAAACCCTCACGGCCCTGACTGAGCTGGGCTCGCAACGCAAGCACACCCGATTCCTTCAGTTTATCTGAAAGACACATCTGGACTCTATCAACTCGGCAGCACCCCCCCTTTCTGTTTCCACTCTCCAGCACGCTTAACCCCTTCCTCGCCCGTTCCACCCCTTAATGTCTTACGCTCTCATTAGGCGGAGGCCGCTCGATGGCGTGTGCGGCCAGCGCTAATATTCCATTTGTTTTGTCCCTGTGAGGGTCCACGTTGGATCTCCACGGGTCGCCTCGGGGGCCCGGTCCCATCCGAACCCGACCCAGACTGGTCTAGACAGAGGGTCTCCTCGCCGTGTCCACACATTCTCCACTGTTTTTTAAGTGCTACGCTGCGGCCCACCTCTGCTTTGTTCCCACTCATTAAAGTAATTCGCTTAGCCTGTGTGGAAATAATGTTAATCTCCCAGCAGGAAAAACAACCTCAGATTTATACAAGGCAAACTGCAGGAGTGTGCTCCCCTTCATTCCCTCCCTCCGTCTCCCTTTCTCGCTCTCTCTCCCCTTCTGTCTCCAGCCACCATACCATCTTTAGCCTTCTCGGCTCCACTCCCCCCCCATGTCAGATGGTAAAGTTGTTTAAGTTGGACCACTTCCTAACCCCTAACAGCTCAGATACGGCGGAGGCGATTTCAAGGTCGTTTTTGAGCGTCCCACTTCCCGGTGCTGGAAGGCAGATACCATCGAGTCAAATAGCAGCGAATCGGTCGGCGCATTCTTAGCCATAATGTGATAATAGCATATGTGGTTTCGATCACGCAGACATTTTCCTAAACATAGCCAGCATCTGCACAATCTCCTGCACTCATTGGTCGCAGGCTTCAGCGCAAACTTCCCTTGATTCTTATTCCTCTACCAGCGTAAATCACGAGCCACTCCTCGTTTCCTGCTCTTGAATTGAAGGTATTAGAAGCCAACGGGAGGTTTTTCATAATCTCACATGATGTTTCCTGTGCATGGTCTTGTATGTGGTGCTGGACACATTTAAATACGGTCCTGTGAGGCACTGTAGAGATGAATTTGGACTCCATGGGTTTCTAACCACGAGCAACACTCCTGCCTGTCCACTGCAAGCGTCCTGCTGCTGCCTCATCCATCATCATCGCTGCCCTCTGCTCCCTGCTCCCACTCTCCCTGTAGGGTGAGCAGACCTGGTAATGAGGGCCCCTTGTGCCCTGCCTGTCCTGTGTCCCATGGTGCAGTGGGGCCCATTTGGACAAGAGCCAGACTGCCTTCGCGCTCTTTGCTCATTATTCTCATTACCACGACTCAAATCAGCGCAGGACAGGCTGCTGGGATCTGTCCGCGAATTGTAAGGGTCCCGGCTCGTTAGTGCAGCTGCTCGGGTCGGCTCTTATCCCCCCCAAAAAAGGGCTTGCACAGAGGTGGAGGTGCTCAAATAGATACGCGAGTGTGCGTCACAAGTCTGGCGGCGTGGAGGTGAGTGCCATTCGGTCTGCGATCGCCACCAAAGTCAAGTATGATTCAACTGTGGCTCCTTCCCATAAGATGGGGCGGGGGGTGCAAGGTGTTCCGGGATCCAAATGTGGCCTTTGGATGGAAAGCTATTTAAAAGAGCCACAAAAGCACAGCAGTTCAGCAAGAAGGCAAAAACAAACAAGGCTAAATTGCGTCTCTGCACTTGGGTGGTTTGGCAGGTTTTGAAGGCAATGGCAGCTTTGAGGAGGTTTGTCCCAATGAAAGGCCTAACTGTTTAGCCCAAGCATGGAGGAGGGCAGCCTGCCCCCGGGGCAGATCTGACTGCATCCAGCTCTGAATGGAGGTCTAACGTGAGCGCGCATCTGCTGAGACAGCTACCAGAGACATTTTGTAATAACTGCACAGGAGGCGAGGGTGTCCATTCGAGGAGTTACGCTCAACACCAATGCAACAACAGAGACGGGAACGCGAGAGCGTGCGTCTTCAGTCACGTAAGGAAGGAGACGCAGCGTAAAATACGTGTTTCCTAAAACGCAAGTTCAAGGCAAGCACATGCAGACGACATACCGGAAAAGATGACCGGAATAGTCACGGCGAGCTGGAAGGGGCAAAAAAAAAACTGTAAAGCCCTTCCATCATCGCCGCGGTGATTTCCAATGTGGCATTTTTCACATCAGATGGTAATTTTGCCATGAGCTCAGATGTAATTATAAGCTGTGCAGGGCACGATTAAAGGTTGAAGACGTCAGCGTGAGCGAGCAGACCTCCACCGCTGTGTGTCGGAGAGCCAGCTGAGGTTGAGGGTTGAAGTGAGGCCTGGATGATTTACGTTACGCCCTCTCCTTGCGCTGGACGCCCACGCCTCCCACCGTGGAGCGGCAGTGTGTTATTTAGTCGTCCTTCTCACAGTCTCCAGGAAAACCTCCGCCCTGATGCCCCCCCTGCTAGTTTTACCGCCGCTACAGCTACAAGGCTCATTTCGTGGGAGAGCTCGGGTTAGCCGACCCGTCGACCCTGAGGTACCGCAGGGAACCTCGTCCTACAAAAACAAGCAGCGTCCTCTCCGTTTACGTCAAACACTCCGAGCTAAAGGTCTACCTGGGCTTTGCCATTAGTCGAGTTGTTCTCCGGGGTGGTGTTAGTCACAGGATCTTGGTTTGTTGTCTTCCTGTCAACAGTTTTATCAGCACTGTTGGCACAAGGCAGTTGAGGTGAGAACACAAGACTCGGGCCTGGAACCATTAACCCATATGCCACACATTAAGAAGGCAATTCGGGCAATTTGCCTTTTGTTCTCGGTTGGCACATCTGCTGGGAGCTCCAGCAGGTAAGCTAACAACTGCGGTTTATTGCCATATTTTTCTTTCAACATTTTTGGAGAAGCCTGTTAGCTTTATGGGTGGCAGCTCGGAGTGGCATATGGAACTAATATCCCGTCAAACACACCCACACTCCCACCAACAAAATAAGTGTGTCTGCCAGACTACAGTATCCAGACTGAAGAGGCTGTGTTGTTAGCTACCAGGACGCTATAACGCTTTACTGGTGCAGTAAAATAGCACACCTTCTGGCGGGAATCCCATAGCAGCATACCTGCCAACACTTTTCCCATATTTCAAAGTCATTTCCCAGCACCCCCTCAGTTTGTTGTTTCTCCCACGGCTTTGCAACAGCATAATGAATCATTTTCACCAACGTATCCTTGAGTTTTCGCTCTCTGCCGTCCCCTTAAATCGCCAGATTGACTACGAAACATAATCTACATTCTATATACAATTCTAACCTTCCTATCACCACAACCTGGCAACCTGATTTAAGACTTGATTGCACCACTTCAGTCAGAGTGAGAGCCGGCGCGTTTAGTTTAGCGGCTACAATGAAGATTTAATCCTTAAAAAAAAAAAGAAAGGGTTCCTTATAGATAGTAATAGATCCTGGAAGGATTTTGTCAAGTCGGATGAATTGTACGGAGCCATTTCATGTTTATTCATCAAGCTTTTTCCTATTCAAAACAAGTCCCCATCTTTTGGCGTAGAAAAACCAATCGTTTTTAGATTTTCCAGTCTGGACCAACAGATCATTGACCTAAAAAGGAGATGTACTCTTAGGCTGGACACGTGGCTCCTTTCCTGGACGTCAACAGGACTGCCACTCATTTCTATCTCCCAAAGATTCATCCCGTCTATCATCTGTCTCGCACCCCATTCAGAGATTAGGACTAAGGAGGGCCAGGCTGTCTGAGAACCACAGGCGAAGCTGCCAACATCCACCTCCTCCCAGAGATCTTCCTTATCTCGTCCCATGGAGTAAGGGATGCCTGATAATGAAGGTCTGCAGTGTAATTATGTGAACTTTTCAACATAAGTAAACTTTGTGATAGCCAGTCTGACTGCATCATCCTCCCTGCTGGACGGAAGCCGACGACTGGATTTAAGTCCCACAGAACCGTTCGGATCTCACAGATGCTCCTTCTTTATTTCTCTACAAAGGCCCCTGGGCGGGCTAAAATAACAGCTCATCCATGATGTATGAGCCACGTCTCATGTGAACAATGAACATGACTTTATAGAATTTGCAGGGGTGAAATATTCTTAAACAAACAGCGGACTACTCACAGTTTTTCCAAAGCGTTGAGTCCAAAGAAGGATCCGTTTCTCAGGACTCGGATTTTGTTGTGGCTCAGAATCCTGCGACAAAGACACACAGCGCCGTTGTTATTCTATGATGCTAAATACAGACACGCTAAGTTGCTATCGTGGACATCATCAGGTTTAACCAGAGCCAGCGAAGGGTTCACGAGAGGTAGAGGAGGGCTGAGGGAAGCGTCCGCTAGCCTGACTGGAGACATTAGCTTAAGATGGTTCCAATTAATGCAAGAGAAGGAATAGAACATCAAGATTAGCAGGGGTAGCGGCAATCTTGATAATACATTTGTACATCAAAGGGACGTCTTTCCAGATCAAACAAACGAGCGCACAGGCCATGGCAATTAGACTTTTCCCAACTTAGCTTATAGGAATATCTTATCAAAAAGGAGGCCGAGGCTAAGCCCGCTTTGTCTGACAGGGGATCAAGGGAAATGGATATTTACCGTAACCGCTTTGCTCTGAAGGACATTGTTACCGCCACTTAGGATAGATCTTTATATAGGGAGATAGTTAAGACTATTCGAAAGACATGCTTAGTTTATCTTAGCTTAGCTTAGCATGGTGAATGCACAGGTGTGACAGCCAACCTCGCTCAGACCAGATAAGCCCAGTCTCTTACAAAATATGCACGATTTGAAGATTTCCGGGCCGCTCAGGTTTCTGATTTTAAACGGTTATTTTTTTATCCTCTTGCTCTCTGAGGGATCGTCTGCTCTTCTGCAAAGTGTCGCGAGATAAGTCTTGTTGTGATTTGGCGCTACATAATTCAAATAGATAAGTTGGGGGGAAGGAGCTGCAGGAAGACGGTTGAGCTCACAATGGTCAAAATCTTGCAATCAGAGACTGGTCTTGCATCAGAGGTGTCGCTACATTTGGGCCTTTAAAACCCTTTGGAAAAGACTTTGGTTCATTTTTTTTATTTTATATATTCAGCCAAGGTAGAGATCCTCTTTGCTTTCGCTGCTATCCACATCCCCTCAGCAGGAACTCCGGCGACAGCTTGCCGTCATTAACACACCCTTCAGTTTCACATCATCTTTGCTGCTACCGCATGGCGCTTAATGGGCTGTTTGCGACATTAAGTGCTGTCTTAATCGAGAGTGGGGCTGTTTGAGCGCCTTTAAAAGAGGGAGCGGGCTGTGAACAGTCTGTAAGATTTACAGATTCAGCAGCAGTCGCCTCCCTTACCTCTTTCCTGCCACATCAATAAAAACACAGCCTTCCAGCTCGGCACCTTCCAAGTCGGCTAATGACCAGATTTAATCACCCGGGCCTCGATACTCGGGGGGACGGGGGGTGTGACTCGGGGGCCGACTTGGCCCCACTCGCCCCGTCGCACCGATCAAGACAATTTGAAGACATAAGTTATCAATTCAAGGACAGACACTATAAAGCAAATCATTTTATTCCCAGTTATCAACGTCGCTGCTAAGATCTGCCTGCAATTATCCACCGAGAAGGAGAACAGAAACGCATATTTCTAAAGTGAGACGCGAACACGAGGCGGGGGCTGCTCCGCCTCTTTCACTCAGTACCAAAACCAAAATGATCTTTAGAATCGTTTTACGATCACGGAAACCACTTTCGATTTCTGGGCTGAAACTTCATATCCCACTTTAGAGCTTTCATATCTACCGTAATTGCTGAACTATTATGCGCACCTGTGAAAAAGCCGCACCCACTGAATTAAAAAATATATATATTTTGTACTAAAATAAGCCGCACATATTCGTAAGCCACAAGTGCATTGAGACAAATGATATTTAACGGAACACGGCTCATAACGATATCCGCAGCAGGTCTCCAAGGTGAACAGCGTCTGGCATGTTAGATCAAGGGAAGTCGGCAAATCAGATCCGTAACTTCGGGATAAGGATTGGCTCTAAGGGCTGGGTCGGTCGGGCTGGGGTGCGAAGCGGGGCTGGGCTCGAGCCGCGGCTGGGGGAGCAGTCGCCCCGTCGCCCTCCCCTCTCCGCCCGTCGGAGGCTGCGCGGCGCGCGCGCCCGCCTGGCGGGGTGTCCCCGTCCCCCTTGCCCCCGTGCCCCTCATCCTCCGTCCGCGGGAGCGTGGTGCGGCAGGGGTGGGGACGCCCGGGAGGTCGAGGGGGTGGGTTCCTTCCCCGCTACGCGGCGCGTCCGACGCCGCGTAGCGGATGGCGGACAGGCGGCGGGGACCGGGTACGGCGGTCCGGCGGCGGCGACTCTCGACGAGCGCCGGGCCGTTCTCGCGGATCTCCCCAGCTACGCGCAAGCGGGGCTTTCCCTCCGGGCGGGCGGGCGTTAATTTTGTAACGAAAATAAATAGGCTTTAACGAAACACGGCTCGTAACGAAAGTGGGAAAATATACGTAAATTTGCCGTGTCGTTGCATAAACCGCAAGGTTCAAAATATTGGAAAAAAGTAGCGGCTTGTACACCGGGAATTACGGTACGTTTTAGGGCGTGTGTCGTGTTCACAAATCCTCACTCGGCCAACGGAATAAATCAGTTATTATAAGCGAAGGCATGTCAGGCGAGGACAGAGGTAGTCCCGCGGAGTCGTTGCCTCTAGCTCAGGGGTCCCCAAACTTTTTCCTGTGAGGGCCACATAACTTTTCCCTTCTCTGATGGGGTGCCTGAACATTTAGGGGCTCCAAATGTGGAGGTGGGCTGTAGTTTAGGCTTCGTCTCACCATCACTACTTCTTACCATAAACTACACACAGTGACATGAATCGAGCGTCACACACGCAATACCTCTCACACCCCAAATCAGTCTCTCTCAAGCAGAGGCGAAGAACGACTGGAGAGCTCGTCTTAAGCCGGCTGGATCAATCAGCTGATCCAATACAGTCGCCGAGGACCAAACAAACCTCAAATTCTTGTAAAAAAATCTGTATGCTGCACGCGTTGGTTTCGAACCCAGGCCCTTCTGGCAGGGAGTCAAGTGTGCTACCCGCTACACCACAGAGACCTGCACGTTACCCTGTCAAACATAGGACAATAGACAGTAGCATTGATGACTTTAGGCCAGCGGCACTGGTTTTGAATCCAGTACGACGTCACTTGGTCGGAGACACATCCACTCTACATGACACAAAAGGAAAAAGCACAGCGTGGTACAACATAACAACACGCTGTGGTCTGAGATATCAACTTATTATTTGACAGGTATGACGTTGGTAATGCCTCGAGTTTCCTCACCTATACGGTGGCGTAGTCGGTAGGGTTACCGATTTACGGCCGAGGGAACTGGGTTCGCGTCCGACTGTGGGAGTGGGGTGGAGCAGAGGTAGCAGGGCAGGCCTAGGGCCTTACCTGGGCAGAGTGAACTGGACCGTTTGTCCACTCCCCTCCGCCCAGGTGTGCCCAAGGCCCGCCCTGTTGCCCCTGCTCCATCTCATCCCCATAGTGGGATTTGAAAGCAGGGCCATTTTGCCCCCCTCAACTATGCCACCGTGTTGGTGAGGAAACTTGCCCTGTTATTACAAAGTTATTACTATGTAATAAATAAGTCAATATTTCAGACCAGAAAAAAAGTCCATGGAGCATTAACTTTCTGGTCGTATGTGATCATCATTAAAATTGTCCCAAATAAAAGGAAGAATGCTTTTCTTCAGAATATTAATATATTCTCCACTATCAATATTATTTTTAGGAAACAAAATATCAAATTAATGACCCCTCTTAAAAGCACAGAATACCATTATTGATCCCCCACCGGCTACTCATGTTGTATGGAAAGGAAAATAAGAAAATATTATTTTATTGTTCAGGGGGCCAGGCCAAATGTGGAAGTGGGCCGGATGCGGCCCGCAGGCCGTAGTTTGGGGACCCCTGCTGTAGCTGAAACTTAATGTCTCTGGACTCAGTATCTGTCCTGTAACTGGATGCAGGCTTGAGATGAAAGCTACAGAAGATCCGGAACTGCCTGAATAATTCAATACAGACAGGAGAGGAGAAAGTCACATCTGGCAAAGCAGGCCATAATTCAATACAGACAGTTGAGATACAAATAGTTCCTCTTAGATTAAGCTCATTATGCAGAAAGCACTACTAGTCAGGCGCATTGCATGAGTCAGTTTAGCATAAATCTTTAGCGTGCAGCAGTTCCTGTGGGAACAACATACTTAATGACCACCAGAATGTTAAATGTTTACACCTGTTTGTCTGTTGCCAGGCTAACGCTAAGCTAATAAACCAATCCGCTAAGGCACAGGCCAGGTAACCATTACAATGCGGTGTGGATCCAGGAAGTCTTTATAACTTTCCTTTACAACATTGTGAGGGGGGGGCTTTTCAGCATTTTCCAAATAACGCAAAAAACGATTAAACTGTTTTCCATGACACTTTGTCCAGGGTTGGGATGGGGGGGCAGGCAGGAACCCAGTAGACTCTGGTGGATGCAACTTTTTCAAGAAACCATCTGTGTGGTAGTGTACCCTTTATACAAATGCGTGTACTTAAGGGAAAAAGTGTATCACCATGTCTGCAATTAATGTTTTATGTGTTCTTGGTGCTGTGAAATCACTTCCCTTTTTCTTTTGCACCAGCTGGACGGAGGTGCTGGCTTGTCCGGCCTCGGCTGAGGCATGACCCCGATTCTACTTATGATAATATTTGTAAAGTTTCCATCTCAAAACTTGCACAGATGTGTTTATGCATTCATGTTTGGAATCATATCGCAACAGCGCTCATTCGCTTTGAATGAGACATTCAGACATTTCATCACACACTATTTCAATCAGTCCGCCAGGGCGTTCGCAGATAAACAAAGCGTCGCAATCCCATGTGAATAAAAGTGTCCAATGCACAACAAAAAGATTTCCAGGAACGCAGTGTCTGGTGAACTACTGGCACGTCCCCCTCCCTGCTGTTTGGAGCGCCGTGGTCCTGAAGGAGATTGTTCTTTCATAAACAATACGGAGAGCACAACTCTGAGAAATACAGAGAGGCAGAAGTCTGTAAACAGACAGAAATAGTCGGCGTTCCCATCAGGCTAAACAGGAAACCCAGCCAATTAGCTGTTTATTCAGAACTCGGCTCCAGAGGTCAGGGGTCGCGGAGCGAGCACTTCCTGGGCAGCCAACAGACAGATGGAGCGGCGTCCGGAGGCAGGTGACGGTTGAGAGTGCATGATTTCATCGGTGGAGCATAGGGAGGTTAGCGGAGGTTTACAGGCGGAAAAGAAGAGGAAGAAGAAGGAGGGAGGAGGAGGAGGGTTTGAAGCACAAAGGCCTGGCGTCTGCACATCGCCGCCGAAGCACAAGAGCGGCCTCCCTCCCCCTCGGCGTATGCGACAGATGAGGTTGACTTAATCTTCTTACATGTTCAATAAACTGCATGGTGTATGGCATGACAGCGCGTTAACTCGGTCCAGACCCGGGATGGTATCTCTCATTCACTTAACCCTTTCAAACCGCAAAAGGCCTCTGAGAAATCAGAAGGCCTAATTGAATCCATCTAATCTGCGTAAAAAAAACAAAAAAAGGCAGGGCCACATGTAAGGCACCAGGATCCCCTCCACTCATCCATTCTAATGCATTTACATTTAGATCAAAAAGCAGGAGGTTAACTGAGAGGGTCAAACAGAAGCCCGGACAGCAGAGCTTCTCCGGTGTCAGGGAGTCGTCGTCGAGCCGTGAAACGGGGTCAAGAGCTCGGATTTACAGGATATTTCTACATGTTCTGTCCTATACTTATAAATCTGGCATGCATCTTAATTACCTCCGACAAAGAGGTTATGTTTTTGATGGCATTTTTTTGTTTGTTTGTTTTCAGGATTACGGGAAAACTGTTGGACGGAGCTTGATTTTTTTTTTCATTAACTATCATGAAAAATGTCTTCTGGATCTGATCCAGCATGAGATCAGGAAAATATATTACATTTTAACATTAAAACTCCATTTATGGATTCAAAAATCTGTTAAAAATACACATCAACCCTGATTCACGTTTACTTTTCATGGTTGGTGTAAGACACCAAGAACAAGTTATCACCTTGGTGATGATCCAGATCACCATGTGGACGGTGTGAATCCAGTTAGGAGGGAAATGAGCTGCTTGGCGGAGGTTTGTGCTCTCTGAGTCTAGTTCATTCTTCCACGTAACCGAGGTCAAAAACCAGCATAAATCTGCTTCAGTAGCCTCGTAGCTTTGTTAGCGCTGCTTTCATTGTGTGTGAAAGAAAAAACACGTACAAACCCTTCTTTCGTGAGCAATTTCCGCAATTTGCTCATCCAACCGAAAAAAAAGCCTCCCTAATCTCATTGGTTCACAGATTAACTCCTCCCCGCATATGCCTGGACGTACCTGTCCGGACTGTGAAATACAGCTGTGGTGTTTTTCCCTGCAGCTGCTTTAAGTTTTGGGTTCAGTCCAGTCCTGATCCTAGATCCGTATCTAGGATCAGGGAGCAGCTGAACGGAGGCACTTTCAGGTTTCCAGATCGCAACCTGGTGCAGAGTGACAGCGAGGGAAAACACATCCTTCCACCTCCTGTTCCAACCACAGCTAAATGCTATAAACCAGAAGTCAAAGGGAAGCTCTGTTTGCAGTCGGTTTCTTCTGCGGGTGTAGAGTCGATGTGCTCGCATGCCTCGTGCTCCTTAATTAAAATGAGTTTTTTTTTAAGGAGTGCAAAGCGTATGCAGAAAAATGCACGTTTTGTTATTTTCAGAATGGACTGTGTGGCTGCAGGCCAGTTAACCAAACCTCAGACACAATGACAATTTAAAGATTAGAGCCTGAAGTAGCTCACAGGCAAATGAAAGAAATAAAATAATGATACCCAGACGGGGGAATAAAGTTTTTCCACCACTGTGTAGAACTGAATCCAAAGCCTGATCGATTGTAGTCAGGCGATATGTATAGGAGGGGAATGAGCAGCTTGGCAGAGGTCTGCGCTCTCCGAGTGCTTTTCTCGTTACCTATACATTGTTCTTTCTGTTATTTCTAATGATTTTTTTTCTTTTATTTCCAATGCCTTTCTGCAGCATCACTGTGATGTTTCATGCTAGTCTCTTATGAATCAGTGTGAACACATCAGTTCCGATTAGACACTGAGCTTTGATCCAGTGCGCCAAGGCCGGCATGACGGAACGATGCAGGTTGAGATCAATAGAGAGCCTCCGATGGTGCTGCAGAACAAACATCTGGATGGGTCTCCTACCCTCGGGGACCACACGCGAGGTGAAAGCCAAGATCCCTTAAAAGGGATTGGTCTTAATTCAGAGACCAATGGGAGCCAGATAATGAGAATGATCTTAAATGAGAGTTTCAGAATGTCATTATTGAATTAAGCCCAGTTTAATTAGCCTGTAGACTTTACTGCACAAGCTGCTCTGTGTCACAGCGGTCATTACGTTCATATAAATAAACATAATAATTCAGCCTCTGGGGAATTTTCCACAGAGGTAATTAAATTCTGCTAAATGCAATACGATTATCCACATTCACGCAGCGTTATTGGGCTCTTAACTGTGTATGTTACAGTTTGGAGCTCATTGACGCAATACCGTCAGCGCCTTTTACTGCACCGTCCTTCTTTGCGTTCCATTTGGGCGACTTCTGCTTGGCATTCTGGGTAAACTGGTAGGTTTGTCTTCGCAATCACATCGTCACTGAACTCTCAGCAAGGAATCAGATAAGGATACTTCTCGAATTGACTTAATTATTGGCTGCATTAATGGCACAAATTATATATTTTTATACAATTCAAAGCTCAAAATTCAGCTTATTTTCTCACTAGTTTAAAATAAATAAATAATTGTTTCTAAAGTGCATAATTAAGAAACCAAAAAAATAATTAAAGCCGCAAGCGGCATCGTAGGCCCTCGCCGGCCGACAGGCCGATGAGCTGACCCGCTGACGCACGCCGCTTTTGTCCTCGGTGCTTCACAAGTGTTTAGATTTGAGCTGCATTAGTAGCTCACAGTTTAGTCAAATCGTTATTTGTATTATATGGCCATCTGCCATCAGGAGTCTTTAAGTTTCAATCCAATATGGCCGCCTTCCTGTGTGTCTGGGGGCGTGGCCATAATAATATTTTTTTTTTACCCTGACATGACGCATGTCTGTACCGAATTTCAGGGCTGTCCGACAAAGTTGGCGTCGGACCCCTCCCCATGCGGTTGCCATCGCCATGGCAACAGCATAAAAAAATGCAGCCTGGGTGTCATTGCCTTTTCAACAGGCATGTGTGTGAGAATGTATGTGGCAAATTTGGGACGTTTCCATGCTAATATGTCATTTTCAGAACATTGGAGATTTTTTGTGTGGCACTCATTTGATTAACATGGAGAATGCTATGCTATGCCATTGCTACGGCAACACGGTAAATATAACGACATGGTTACGATTTACTTTTCCGACCGGCATGCGGGTCAGATTGTATGTGGCAAAATTTGTGACGTTTCCACGGTAATATGTATTTTTAAATATAAAGGGATAATATCGTGTCGTTCGTCATAGACTAACATGGGGAACTTCGGCCATTACCATAGTAACACCGTAAAAACAATGACATGGTTACGATTGGGTTTTTTGATCGGGACCACATGAGGGAATATTCTGGTAAGTTTCAATAATTTCTGGCAAACTATTTTTTTAATTCACAGACATAAACCATACATTTTACAATTGTAACATTTATCATTTCAAAATGATTAAATGAGGAAGGAAATTGTTCAAGGGGTTACAGTTTCAACATTTAAATGGAATTACAGATTGCCATGAGACACTGGCCCTATACGCTGCATGGTGTATTTAATACTTCCCTCCAGCTTTGTAAGCGCAGAATATTAACTACCCACCCTTTGCACAATATGGTAATCAATATAAGGTGTGTGTGAAAGATTTCTGGCAACAGTCACACACTGTGTGCATGAATACACAAAAATAGCCTGAAACAAGACCAAAGGGCTACGGCGATGAAACAGGGTCCTAATTTGGGCACAGTCTTTCCTTGAGCCTGATGCTGATGTTTTCACAATGCATTGCTTACATCTACGTACATATTTATAATAATCTTGCTAACATTTGCAAATAAGCACTAAAGGCAAAAGACGAATGATTCTGATGGGAATGTTCTTTTGCAGATATTTCTTTATAAAATAAAGTTTTCAATTGAATTTTGATCTGTGCATGTGCAGCAGCAAAAGTAGCAACACAAATTATTTCAATCCATGCAGATTAAAAACTGGATTTTGCACCAAACTCCAACAATCAATCCATCTGTTGTTACTCTGGAATAAGAATTCAAACCAAAAATATTGGTACTTGAGGAAAAGGAATGGGATCACCCAAGTCATTTCATTCATTCTCAATCTCTGGGGACATTTGTTTCTGCAGCCTGTATGCACACCAGAGCAGTAAATGAATATCAATCAACCACATGAACACAAAAAGAAAGCTACAAGGAATACAGCATTACAGTCGCCAGGAAGTAGAGTTAAAGCCATAGCAAAAATGTGAAATGGTCATAATTTAGTTAATCTAACCACACGTATGGGAAATTACAGACACGTTGTAGCTTTTATCAATAATGTTTGTTCACACCCAACTTGTTTATTACTGTAAAGTAATTTACTTGATTAAAAAGTGATAACTGGTTCAGACAGCACATTGGTGGGTTTGATAGCGGACCGGACACACTGAATTATGTCACCACAGGATTCAGTAGATCAAAATCTCTGTTCTACAGATACATGATCTCTGGGCTTCAACATGTGTGTTGTAACTTCTGCATTTGGTTCTACAGTCACCTTTCAAATGGAAATAAAAAAATGAATTATGATTTCAGGAAGTAGCTGGGGTTTTGCTTTAGGATGTGTGAAACCATTTTAATTCGGACTTATTCTTAAAGGTTTGACCAATGACATTAGAATAGAATGGTAGCATGTGATTTTGCTTTGGCATTTTTCACCATACAGGTAAACGGGGAGCAGTGAGGTATGGGAAGCCCTTACCAGAGCCAGACTGTGACTAGATATGCATCCAAAGCTAATATCCATTCAATCTAAGGGAGAACCGGTCTCAGTTGCTATAAATAATACATTCTAAGGTTATGGATCGGCAGTCACAATATAAATAATATTTAGACAAATCAAAAGGGTGATATGTTCTTTCTTTAAAAGACTGTGGATACACTAAAAAAGTGAGAATGTGGCAAAGAAGAGTGGGACTGACAAAATATAGCAAGCAGCTAAGACATCAGACACTTCACCGAAATTCAGTGTGATTTATATCAGCAGAGGGAAAGTAAGCTCCAATACGTGAGCTTACAGCGAGCAGACAAGGTCTTGCTTGAGGGCAATCTGCCATAACATTACATAAATGGCTGATGATAGACAAACACCGCAGGGAAATACATAAAAACTAATGCATTAGCCCAGCATTATCTCAAACAATTAGCTAGTTATAATGTCTCAGTTCTTTTTCTTTGAGTCCATTTCGTTACAAATGACATCCTTATTAATTGCAGCCAAGCTGATAACAATAATTTGTCCCATTCAAGACTGAGATTGTTTGAAATGTCTCCGGACAAGCGTTTGATGTCTTATCAAGATTCGGAGCTTCATGGTTGAAAAGAATCCATTATGTGGTGATGAAAGAGCAGCTACCGTATTTTCACACCCATAGGACGTGCCTAAAAGTCTTAGATTTTTTTCAAAATGTGCCGCGCGTCCATTGGTCCACGCGGCCTATTTGTTGTTGTAAGGCGGACTCAGTCAGGCGCCTCGCGGAGTGATACGCGCCGATGCGCTTCACCATAGTAAACTATTATGGCGTGTTGACGGAAGTGGCTGCCGAGGCTGCCGGTCCCGCAGCAGAACACGGGAATAGAGCAGCGGAGAGAGAATCCAGCATTAATGAATCAATGGAGGAAGTGGAGGAAGCAAGAAGACCTGCAGCAACTCGGCTCCTGCGATCGGCGACTCCGTGCGCGGCGATCTCACCGATACAGTCTAAACCGGAGTGAAGCTAGCTAACGCGCTAACTAGCAAGCTAGCTTGTCAGCGTCATCCCCGGTGGATTAACCAAAGAACTCCAACCGCGCAACGTTAAACTGCGGGCTGCGTGGGAGCGCAGAGTCATTGATTAATGACTCTGTTTTGCTCCGGCTCTATGCGCACTAGTATGCTTGTTTGATTGATGACGATTAAAGATGTGAGTACCAAACTCAGTTTTGCTCCTGCACCTATCATGCCGGCGCCTTTTGATCCGCGCGTCCTTTGTATGTTTGAAATACCGAAAAATCAGCTGTTAATGAGACTGCGGCGAATCACCAGGTGCGTCATAAGGTCGTGAAAATACGGTATATTTTTTCCACATCTTCACTGTTTGGTCTTGGGAGTGACTAAGAAACTGTTTGCTAATTACTAAAAAACTTTATAAATACCAATACAGTTTTTTCATTCCACTGCTGTTACTGACAAAATTAACACTGGGTATCTGATCAAAATAAGCGGCGTGCCTGTCAGTTCCACAGAACCTTTCTGCTGGCTCGACAACAGGGTCACCGGAAATCTATCATCTTTCAGATATTGAATTGTAATAGGAACAAAAAGATGTGAATGTGACATATCGTAGAAGATAAGATAGAATAACTAAAATGTGTATGTACAAATAAATGTGCACAAAGAAGATCAGCTATGGGCAGCTGTCATGAACATAGAACACGAACAACATGCTCATGAATGTTTCGTTTTGACAGGCTGGTTTATTAAAGCTGTTGAGTGTTTAAAAGTCCTTGCGTTAACCCCTGTGAAACACAAGTCACATGACCTGAAGGGTACGCCACCCAGAAATGATAAGCAGCCCGTGACCATGGTTTGGCTTCATTATAGATTTATGCTAAATAAAATGTTTAATTTTAATTAGCTGAAACTTAATATGTTTGCCTATTATGGTCTTCCAAACAGAAAATGTAACTGTTGTGAAATAGTTATCGATATAAAAAAAACAACTAATGAAAACAAAAAAATAGTAGCCACAAAGTAAGGTCTTAAACTTTTAAAGTCACCAACTAACAAATAACTGAAGTCAAAATTAATTCTAGTTGTGCTGCTTCTCCGGAGTAAATTATAAAGCATATTAGGATGCAAACAAACTGTCACATATCTGCTCTGATTCTGACCATAGAATCTACCCGTTGGTGGATATCCTATTTAGTGCAAGTCCAGTGGAAGACATAACTTCTTGCTGTGTGCACTTGTTTGTTCTTTGGACTTAGTCCTGCAAATGAAACTTTGCAGGATTAAGTCCAAAGAACAAACAAGTGCCATTTACAGGCAAATTGTTTATTTTTTGACCTTTGTACATTCAGTCCATCCTTTGTTGAATTTGTGAGTCGAGCTTTGTCCTCAGAGGGAAGGCAAGGAGGATGTTATGAAAGATTCATGGAGGCACATTGGGTATGAGGAGAGGAAGAGGGAGATCTGCACCAGCGAGAGTTAATTAGGATCTCCCGTATCCAGGCAATCACTCTGCGCTTGACATTTCATCTCACTTTTTCCTGAACAAATCTCCCTTCAACTTGATGACACAGGCAGGGAGAAGCAAAGAAAGTGCTTGACCTTGGTAAGGTGTTGTGATGCATTGGTAGTTTCAGCCCACATTAGCCTGCCTGCCCATGATAACGTTCAACATGAAACAGTGGAACAATTCCACAGCTCTCCAAGGAAGCTGTCTCTCACTGCCTCCGTCATTTCACCTGAAAGGAAGACCCCTTTCTTTTGTAGTCGCTGTGCAAATCCATCATTTTGTTAAAGAAGCACACCTTTGCATGTTCCACGCAGGCCCATTTCAGAGAGCCCAGGGTCTTCCTGCTGTAAAACTGAAATGGTGCAACAGAAAAACTTATTCATATACAAATCAGCGGAGAGGGTAAAGAGAGAGTGCAGCAATACAATAAAAGAACAAAACAGGCCAGCAGCACTATTTTCTATTCTTGCGGCAGTATAAATAGGAAACATAATTATAGCTCGAGTAAATTGAAAATCTACAGTGTTCAATATGAAATAGACAGTTCTGATGATTAATCCCGAAAAAGGGAAAATCTCGAGAGTTAGAGTGTTTGTGAGGAGGTAAAATGTGTTTATTGTCCCCATCTCCTCCTCGTCTGTCATTTGAAATTGGAGAAACAGACTGTATTATTGGACACTAGTCCCAGTCCCAACCAATCTGGCTCCATGATAGATATCTCTAATGCACAGTCTATAGCTGGCAATCTCTTGCCAAGGGTTGTTCTGAAAGCGGACAAACAGGATATACGTAACCTGCTCACGAAGAAAGGGAAAATCGTTCCTTTGAAATTACCCCAGCTCAAAGCAACAGCATGTCTCAGCCCTCAGAAGCGTTTTGGCTGGACTGACATTTCCTCACCTCTCACAGATTTCATCACGATTGGAACAAGAAAAAGGAGAGACGAGTGGGTATGTTTGTGACAAAACACGACCTCATGGAGAAATGCTACTCGGTGCTGATCCTGCAACACTCAGACTTCACCGTCACAGCTGCAGATGCTTGTCAGACTGGATCACCAAATGTTAATATGCTCTCTGTGGTTCATTGAAAGAATATCTAAACTGTGCAGTAAATACTGAAATTAAATTAATATTAATACATTAAATATGTGTTTTGTCTAATTGCACCTATGTAGAATAATAAAGGTAAAATCCTTTGTTTTAGAGAATCAGACTTCAGGTTATTTTGATCACAACCTGATAATTGTAGGAGTATTGCTGTGAGAAGATCACATGACGAAAGATCTGAAGGGTCATCCAATCAGAAAGGGTTGTCAACAGCTCTTGGCCAAGGTTGTAATTTATGTAAGTTATTTATTGTCATCTCGCATCAGTGGTGTAATTTATTTTAGATTAATTGTTAGTTTGCACTGGCGGTGTAATAACATTTTATTTTTGTCTTTCTAATGTTACGTTGCATCAATTGCGTAATTTAATATTGGATTTATTTTTATTTGTATTGTTATTTGTATTGTTTTTTGTGGATGATTTATGTACGAAGGACTTTCAACGGAAACAAGCCCGCAAGGGCTTTTTTGAAATGCTCCTCTTAGACAGGATGTTTGACGTTATTTGTACTGTAATACATGCTACTGTTTGACTGTACTTGTACTGTAATACATGCTACTGTGTGACTGTACTTGTACTGTAATACATGCTACTGTGTGACTGCACTTGTACTCTAACATTCTATCTAATAAATATATTCATCATCATCATCACCACATTATGGATTCTCTAATTAAAAACCTTTGAATGGGTGAAGGTTGTCCGTGTTCTGATAGGTGACTGTGAGATGAATGTCTCATCAAGAAGCACACAGAGTCACACACTCCCAACCTGACCACCCGCTTGGGGCAGCTGCTGCCAGCAGGAATAGTAGTGAGGGGAATGAGTGCTGCTGACCCTGCCATACTTAATTCATAAATCTGCTGCTATGAATGATGATGACTGTTTATCCACAGTTTTACAAAGACATTATTACATAAACAGTAATGATATTAACGAGGGTTTCTTTCATTAATACACTGTATTCTGCATTTGTACAATATATACAGGCAGCCCGCAGTTTAACGTTGCGCGGTTGGAGTTCTTTGGTTAATCCACCGGGGATAACGCTGACAAGCTAGCTTGCTAGTTAGCGCGTTAGCGCGTTAGCTAGCTTCACTCCGGTTTAGACTGTATCGGTGAGATCGCCGCGCACGGAGTCGCCGACCGCAGGAGCCGAGTTGCTGCAGGTCTTCTTCTTGCTTCCTCCGCTTCCTCCATGGATTCATTAATGCTGGATTCTCTCTCCGCTGCTCTATTCCCGTGTTCTGCTGCGGGACCGGCAGCCTCGGCAGCCACTTCCGTCAACACGCCATAATAGTTTACTATGGTGAAGCGCATCGGCATATCACTCCGCGAGGCGCCTGACTGAGTCCGCCTTACAACAACAAACAGGCCGCGCGGACCAATGGACACGCGGCACATTTTGAAAAAAATCTAAGACTTTTAGGCACGTCCTATGGGTGTGAAAATACGGTAAATGAAAACAGCTGCAAGAAGAAACATAATGGGAAATGAAATGTTCTAGTTTAATGCAAGAACTTTCTATCTAATAGTCTAGACTCTAAGGAAACATACTGGTAAAAAATCAGCAGTGGTACTCTCGTTCAAAACATAGTTCAAATATCAGTGAAATCCTTACATCAGACTGAACTGCCAAGTGTTAGTGCTCTGGTTCAGGAAAACGATGAGAACCACTCGGCGACTGAATTGGTAGTGAGGCCCACAGAGGAGCTTTCCACAGGAATGGATCACAAGCAGCTTCCCTGCAGGGTTCATGGATCAAAGCCACCCAATTATAACAGAACCTACACCTCTCTGTATTCATGTTCCGCACTCAGTAAATGGGATCCCTGTCATGCTAGTGGCTGCTGCATCTCAGGTATTTTAGAACAGTCTCACGACACAAACAATGCTCCAGGGCCTGTATAAGAACATTCAGTTTGCAAATAAAATGAGGCTTCTCATCGAGATGTCAAAGGCAAAATGTCCCATGAAAACACAAAATATCTATTAATTATTGATATATATCAGCTAATAGATCTTTATCTATGTGGAATGTAGTCTCTTAGTGAAACGGGTCATGTATTAAATTGATGGATCCATTCATTGATCAGTATATTGGAGTGGGCCGCATAAATAAACGTCAAGTGCTTCTGTAAAATGTTATCCGTCTGACTAGAAATGTATGTGGCATGAATGATTTATGAAAGCAGGCCAGCAATCATCATTTGCATCATCAGAGCTCTGTGATTAAGGATTGCAGCGGCACAGACTAATGTGAAAAAAGAAAAAGAAATCTCAATATTATATTATTATTGTTATTTAGTAGTGGCAATTTAGTAGTGGCAACCCAAGTAGGCAATGCATTTAAATACATGATTGATTATGAGGCTTCATATGATCAATGGATTTCAGATGATTTTTGTTACATCGATCAGCTTGCAGGAATTGTTGTAAAATTCGTTAGAAATATTTTATAACATTGAATCAGTGATGTTACCTACATCATCAAGGGTGGGTCAGTAACAAACGTTGCTTTATGGTTTACTTAACTATATTTATTGGGAAAAAATGCAACAATTACATAACATACATGAAACTAGAATGAACTATGAGTGCACACCACCCAAACACAGAACCCAACTTGACCCACAAGAGCAAGCACTCTGGCAACGGAGGCAAGGAAAAACTTCCCTTTAACAGGCAGAAACCTTGGACAGAACCTAGGCTCATGGTGGACGGCCATCTGTCTGACCGGCTGGGTTGAGAGAGAGAGAGAGCGAGAGAGAAAAAGAGAGAGAGAATGGCAGGTCGGCGAGAGATGGTTCCCAGGCCAGGCGAGAGACATAGTCTCTCCAGCGTGTCCTGGGTCTTCCCCCGTGGTCTTCTACCGGTGGGACGTTCCCTGAACACCTCACCAGGGAGGCGTTCGGGAGGCAACCTGAATACCCTGTTGTTAATGGCCTGGAGCCTCCTCATCTGGCTCCTCTCAACGCGGAGGAGCAGCGGCTCCGACGACTGAGCTTCTCACCCTATCTCTAAGGGAGAGCCCAGCCACCCTACGGAGGAAGCTCATTTCAGCCGCTGGTACCCGCGATCTCGTTCTTTCGGTCACTACCCAAAGCTCGTGACCATAGGTGAGGGTAGGAGAACGAAGATCGACCGGTAAATCGAGAGCTTTGCCTTTCGGCTTAGCTCTCTCTTCCCATGACAGATCTGTGCAGAGTCCGCATCATTGCAGACGCTGCACCGATCCGTCTGTCAATCTCTCGCTCCATTCTTCCCTCACTTGTGAACAAGATCCCAAGGTATTTGAACTCCTCCACTTGGGGTAGGATCTCCTCCCCGACCTGGAGGGTGCACTCTGGGGTGCATTATGGGGTGTAAAAGGTGCACTCTTTTACACCCCATACTCCCGGAGCACTCCCCCCACAGGACTCCCGAGGGACACGGTTGAATGCTTTCTCCAAATCCACAAAAAAAGTGGACTGGTTGGGCAAACTCCCATGCACCCTCAAAGACCCTGCCGAGGGTGTAGAGCTGGTCCACAGTTCCACGACCAGGACGGAAACCTGAATCCGAGGTTCGGCTATGACGCCATGTGTCCATAGCCAAACCTCTGCTATGAGGTTCGGCTCGGGTCCCGGTAGCTCTGTTTTGGGAACTTAAAACTGAGCTACCAGGGACGCCCTTGATGACCGTTGCTCTGACTGATCACTCTTTGATCTGTGACACACGCATAGAGATCTGAAGATCCGAACAAATATGTTGGGCTTCGGAAGACAGTTACAAACACGGTTGACTCGTCAACTTGTCGTCTTCTGCGTTGCAAAAGCAATAGCCCCTTACGCCTAGGATAGGCGCTCGGGCCTAACTATATTAGGATACTTTGCTGAAACATTTCTTTTGAAGATTTCAAATCACTGCTAATAACGTTAATGATGTCTCGGCTCCTTCTGAACACCTGCGCCACACTTGCTGCCTTTGGGACACGCCCATAGGTTTCTTCTTCGGCCCATGCCCCGCCCCTTCACCCAGTTTCACTGTACTCTATCGAGTCATTCCGGTGACTTTCCTTAGACCCTCTAAATCTAAATGTAATTTTTTTTTTTTTATGTCTGGAACCCAAACCAAATCTAAACTAGAAAGACAATCAGAGACTGCAGACCCCGCCTCCAATAGACTATTGGATCTTGTGAGACAGTAAACAGGGCTTCCGGATCAGAGGGGCCAAACCTGCTCTAGCTTGCTGCTCCGGAACGTACTACAAGACTCCTTCTGGACTCTTTTTCCCATCATGCCATTCGTGTCCCTCCCTCTTAAAGTGGCAGTTTACAACACAGGCACAGTTCCAGGTATAAAAATAATTCTAGAATCTGGATCCAGATCCGGATCAACGCCATTCTCGGGGAGAACCGAGCCACGGACAGAACCTCGATTGGGTTACTAGTTTTTGAGTTATGCGCTCGGACAGACAAACAAACTGACAGACAAACATACAAACATACAAACATACAAACATACAAACGCACCCAATTGCAATACCCTCGTCTCCTCTTTGGCGAGGGTAATTATTGTTCTTTCGGATTCAAAACATGTCAATAAGATCCATTCGGTACCTTCTGGATAAACGGACCCGCAAACCACCGCCGAGGAGAAATATTTTCTGCTCTGCAGACGCTCCTTCTGCGATTTCTATCAAAATCAAATGTCAGTGTTTCATTTTTCCACCTTGTCTAGAGTTATATCATGGTGAATGTTGCTAAAGGTAATTAGCAGTTTAATTTAGGCAGAAGGATGTGCTTCTGTGCTGACAGTGTGATGTGAGGAATTATAATTTACATTTTATGGTATGAAATGACCCAACGCCGTGACATTTAGTGGCACAGTTGGCGTTTTGTATCCGGCTCCAGCAGCATCAGCTGAACCCCCCCCCCCCCCCTCTCTCTCTCTCGCTCTCGCTAATGGACACTTGAGGCTAAAAGAGTGCAGAAGCACAGATTTCTCAAACCCGGAGGTGGCTAGGTCATCTCAGCTACAATAAGCACTTCATAAGAGACCCCCAGACGGTGCGGACTGGGTTGGGTCCGTCCAAATAGTTTAACCCTTGCATAATGAAGAGACCTGAAAAGATCCTCCATAAGCCGGTGGTCCCTGGAGCCCCTTGGACCCTGAACCTAGAGTCTCGCCAGTGAATGCAGCACTGAGGCCCAAATGCCCTCCAGCACAATGGGCACTTTAGCGGCAAAATGCGTGTCAAGATGTAAAATGTACCCTTTGTGCGTGAGCTCGCAGCGGCGACCGGGAGGGAACGGTGCCAGGCTTTGCGAGCCTCATTTCCCGCCTGTCGCAGGAAGGAGCATCCGTGTAATTGCATGCTAAATATTTTTGTGTGAAATACTTTTGAGTAATCCAGGCATCAAGCAGGAAGCGGCGGGCAGGAGGAGATGCATTACAGGGCGGGGACAGATTCTTGTCATAGATGTTGGATGGAAAATAAATGCATGGGATGATTGAGAGCATGCCTGCAGAGAATCGTAGTTATTATTATACTTTGCCTTGAGGTTAGATATGCAGAGAGAGAGAGAGAGAGAAAGAGAGAGAGAGAGAGAGAGAGAGCGCGTCTGCATTCGATATGTGCAACCACTTATTATAGAGTACGCTGCATTGTGCTTCGGTTACCAGGCTGGGCGAGGGAGTGGGGCTTTGTGGTTTGCGGCCGTGTGTGTGTGTGTGTGTGTGTGTGTGTGTGCAGATTGAGGCACACATGTGTGACCTATCAGATTTATTTATATGGAAAGTGTGCATGTTTAACTCAATGTGTGTGTGTGCGTGTGCTGAAGTGGTCCAAAAGCTCCTGGCCTAAAATTAAAATCTAGGTTTTTTAAATGTCTCTAATTAGACAGGGGAGGACTGAATCCTATTTTGAGACCTGCGGCCATGCACGCCCTTCCCATGAGTGTGTGTGTGTGTGTGTGTGTGTGTGCAAACAGGCGGGGAAAAATAGCTAACACACACACACATACACACAATATCCACTTTTGAGAGGAAGGGCCCCCACTTATGAGACAATTTGTGGTGTTTTTCCAGCAGGATCCGTGTGTTTCTCTGGACAGTGTATTGAAGAGGACGGACGGTGAACTTTAAAGACGTAAACAAGAGCTATGAATATTAACGCCGGCCGAAGCGCCGCAGCCGCCGCCTCGCTGTAGAGCTTCAGTAAATGATTGGAATATTTACTGAAAGACAAGTCAAGGCAAACCAAATTGGAAAGTTTATAGCCACAGTGCAGGAACACAATAGTCAATTTAACCACCGTCTAAAGTGTTTTTACCCTTTTAATGAGGCAATTTGGTGAATTTAGCCTTTTCAGACAGTGAGTGGAATGCGGTGTATGCCTGGCTAACATTGTCTCATTGTTCTGTCTCATAACCGGCCTCTGTTTTCTGCTGCCGAGCAAAGGCTGCTGGGAAATTAGAGTGCTTTTACAAAGGGTTGACTAAAATCTTTCTGCTCCAGATACTCTCACGTTGTCTTTCGGCATCTGTGAGAACGTCGTGTTTTTTGCTTTGTAGTTGTTTGAGGGGGCTTTTTTTTCCCACTCCGTGTGAGAAATTGTCGTCATTTAAAAATGATGCATCTATTAGAAAAATATGTTCGACCAGCATGCCTTCCAAAGAATGATCTGTTTCAGCTGAAGAAGGACGTGATCAGTGCAGTCCATCAATGAAGATTTCAATAAAAGCTTTATTGAATTATTTCACAGCTGGCTCTTTGTCCCTTTGATTTTGGCATAAACATTTAGATTTAACGGGTAAAATAGTTCAATTTCTTTTTTTGGTTATCTGTTATAGGGAAAAAATGGCTCTGACTTGTTGACTGGTTTACATGTGATTCGATTAGCAGAAATGCTAAACTGGTATAACCTGATTGGCTTGAGCATCAATTTTAATGCGGCTAAGACATGTTGTCAAATAATAATAAAAGACGCTAATGCTGCTATACTTCCTATATTTGACTATTAGAATTCGTTCTTTTCCTCTTTAAATGCTAACATTTACGGTTAGGAGGTTCAGCTAGCTGCTGTTAGCAGCTAATTCAAAGACGATGACCTCCTGCTCGTTAACCGTCCCATTAGATTTGGACGCTGTTGTATAACCTATTTTACATGTTGTTTAAAATCACTGGAGTGCTGTTGTGTCGCCTCAGTTTAATGCCACTAATAAAAAAAGTGTTTTGGTCGCGATTCTATTGCGAAATCTCCGTTTAAAAAAGGCCTTCATTTACAGAAGCTGGTGGAACGTACCGTTAGCTAGCAGGGATGTTGTGATAGATCTGCTCTAAAAAAGTCGCCCAGAAAGATATCAAAATCGACAGTTGATATTTAAATCTGTAGGGAATTTCCGTATTTAGATGGGATTCCACAAAGTATTTCAATTGAACGCATCACAACAGTGATGTCACACAACACAGATAAACATGGGCTTAGATTGGCTGGGGCGGGACCCCCACCTGGAGGGGGCCGGACTCATGGACATTGAAAGACGCGGACGCAGAGGGCGGCCCTTTGTTCGGACCTGAGACTCACACACGGAGCAGGATCGAACCTCAGCGCTGATATCTGAACCAACTTGTATTGATCTGCATATTATATAAATATCTTAATCATGACCCAAATCCTCTTTATTGACCACGCACCCACACGGAGAAGAAGAACCGGGGAGGGTTAAGGAAAACCCTAACAAATCTTATTTTCAATGCTAACAAACACACACACACTGAAGCTACAGGCATTCCCGCTGTAGCCTCCCATTAGCCCCGTCTGCGTCCACATGTTGTCCACCCAGAGCAGGAACTTTGGGGGCCACTGTGGTCGGACGCAGGGAGAGGGAAGTTAGCGCTGGCAAAGAAAAGTCAAAGTCAGGCGTTTTTGGAGTAAGATAAGAGGAGAGGGGCGTGAAAGGAAAAACTAAAATAATAGAAAGCCACTTGGGGCTGCGAGATTAGAACAACAACTCACGGCTGCGTTTCGACCGGGTTTTGAAATGTCATGGCCTTTTTAAGAAACACGATGAGGCGATAAGTTGAACACACATTCGCCACATCGGTATGGCGCGGCCGATTCATGGAGACGATTGGTCGCCTTACCGACGTCGCACCGGCAGGTGCCACAGCTGCGTTTAAAGCCCCTGGTATCCAGTGTCAGACTTTTGTTTGCTTTTTTGATTTATTGCTGATCGCTGCCCCGCCTAGCATGCAGAGAGGAGCCGCTCCCCTTCCTTTCAGCACCTTTCCTCAGATAAATAAACCCCGTCTCTGAAGGAATGCCCGGGGTCCTCCATACCGCCCCCTCCGCAATGAGAATTCTCCCTACTGATAAAATGGCTGCACGGTACTTCATTCACGAACTCCCGTCTCAACTCGCTCGCAAGCCGCTGACGCGTCGGCATGCCCGTCCATGCAAGAGGCCACAAGGTAGAGGATGGAAGTGTGACCCGGGAAATGACATGGGGATTAAAGGGATTCAAGCTGTAGCCGATTGATTGTGAACAGATGGTGACGGTCACAACAGGCTCAAAATACAGAACAGAAAAAAACCTGGAAAGAATTCCTGTTAGGAAGATTTGAGCTGCATTGTGCTTTCACTCAGGGAATCATTTTAGTGCTGATGTACTTGAAGGCAGCATGAGAGAAGATCAATAGTGGTAAACTCAAGTTTATCACCGATCCAGGAGTTTCTTGTCTTTTTTATTATTATTTCTTTTAATTTGACAAAAATAAAAAGCATGGATCTGAATGTAAAAATATACATATGAATATTTGAAGGTTGGTGTGGATCCAATTACCGTAATACTTAAATTTAATTCGATTAAAATTTAAATGTACAGCTGTTCAGTGTCATCAAATTATGGTTTCGGGGGGGAGGGGGGGGGGGGCTGTGAGTTTGATTCTAGACCAAGTTTGATTCAATTAAAGCGTAATTTATTTATTTAGCTAGCATCAATTAGCTGCCCACAAAAGCTGCAAAAGACCATTTTAAGCTTAGAATAAAGAGGAAATAAGTTGAAGACACGGTCAAAGAGTTTGATTTCATCAGAAATGAATTCACTATCTTGAAAGACAAAGCTACGGCTAGCGGTCAATTAGCTTTGCTAATACTCAAATGACGGGAAAACATCCATCCACTTCCGCTTTCCTGCTTTGCAGGACACGGGAGTTGCTGGAGCCAATCCCAGCTTGCTATGGGCGAGAGGCGGGGCACACCCCGAATACGTCGCCGGGGCATCGCGGGGCCACAGATGACAACAACAACTCTGCACAGATAGGATTCAAACCCGGTATACCTTCTTGCTGTGAGGTGACAGCGCTAACGACTACGCCACCGTGCGGCCGGAGGGGGAAACAATTAACATTAATTAGTTTGTCATTAAACAAAGATATATATACACACACACAAACCTCAAAGACCAGAGGTCGCCAGTATGAACTGAATATTTCCCAACTGTTCATTCACAACAATGCCCCCCCCCCCCCCCCCCGGATAAAAATATGACTGAATATTTGTATTTCTATCAGCTGGCAGCTCTGACATCCTCGCCTCAAGTGCAGCGCAACTGTCTCGCAGCTGCCTTTAGGAGGGCACGGGGCCAAGAGCGGGCACCGCGTGCTGACCCCCCCACCCTGAGATGCTGTGCCCTCCGGTTCAGGCCTACACCCACCGAGCCAGGTTCATCAGCGTATCGGAGGAACCGAAATACACCACAGAAGGAGGGTAAACAGCCCCCTCCTCCAGGACCAGAGGATGAATAAGATGTGATATGTTTTTATTTTAATCGCAAAAAAAGTTCCCCTTTTAGGCAGAAAAGACTGATAATGGACACCTGGAGCTGCCGCCTCCTCCTGTTCCCTCTCACCCCGGTGCCGAGGAGCTGGAAGTCAGGAGCTGGGGAGTTTTTAGTCTCCGGGGACACATCCCTCTGAAACGCCTGCCAAGCTTCTCCCCTCTCTCCTCCATCTTCTCCCTCTTCCTTTGTCCCCCACTCTAAACTCCCTCTTCCCACTTCTTCACCTCCTCGTGTTCGGCTTGCTCCTTCACTTCAGCCGCTTTTCACTTTCCATCATTTACTCCCGCTCTCCCGACAGCAATGACACTTTTTGGCATTAGCGCTCTCGCTCCGCCGACCCCTTCCGCTCCTCTTCCTCGCCCGGCGATCCGGCTCCTTTGCAGCCGTGCATAATTAGGCCTAAACACAAGCCTGCGCAGCCTCACATCTGGAAGGAGTTTGGACATGGCAGTTTCCTACCAAGACGACTAAATATTTAGGTTGAGAGTCGCTGCGTGTGGATGAACTCGTGACGGAGGGGGTGGGAAGAGAATATGGGGAGCTGGAGATAAAAAGGGGGAACGCGGGGACGGAGGGTCTGCAGCTCACGTCGGAAGATTGAGAACAACATCACTAAAGCGTCGATGCGTTCGTGGGAAGGTGGTGTGAAGCGCGGTGATGTCATCAAAGCGCAGCGGGGGGAGGAGACGAGCCAAATGAGGAGGTGCTATGGGGGTAACTGGTTGCTCCTTTATGGCTGGCAGGAACAACAAACAGCCAGCTAATAGTTTTAATAAACAAATCCCTGTTGGGATTTCCCATGAGGCCGAGGGGCCTCAGCTGGAATGTTCACAGGGGCCAGCTGTTGTGCATTACACGTAGCAGCTGGCCCCCCCCGGAAGCCCGGGGCCCGGTGTCCTCCAGCCCTGCCGGCTCAGCGTGGAGGAGAGAATTCCTCCGGGCCGCCCCCGGCGAGGCTGCTAGCTGTCAGGCTAGCACCTGAGATAGCGTCCGCGGTCTCTGGGCGAGCAGAAGAATGTCAAAAATATCAACACAACTTCTCCCATTCCACATCTGGAGCTAATGTCACGAGGAAGCGCGGCGCTCGAGGAGAAAATGGACTTTGCCGACTTTGCCGAGGTGAAGGTAAGATGGTCGGTTACGTCTACAGACATCCGAACAACAAAAACAACAAGAAGATTATCTTCAATCACCTCAACCTCTGCCACCCAAGCCTCTTTTTCCACGCAATGTGTCCCCCAGATGTTTACCCTGCCTTTATTATTAAAGTAGGCCCTATGAACGGACTGCTGGCTGCCTTTAGCACAGCAGAGGCGCCAATCCCCGAACCCTCCCTCGAACCCTCGCTGCAGCCGGGCGGTTGACCAGGCTCTAACGTTTCTCCCCACCGGGTCAGAGTCCCCCTGCAGGAGCAAACTGTGGGAACAAGCCCTCAGAAGGTCCGAGCAGCTGCGAAGAGTGTTACAAATGAACAGAAGCGCCACCCAAACATGTGTGGCTGACGGATCGGTAGCCTCTCCGTCGGATCGGTAGCCTCTCCGTCGTGAGGAATGCGTGTGTCTCGGCCCGGGACGAGGCCCTTTCAAGTGGCGTCCAAGACAACCAAACGGATAACGTCTTCGTAATGGAAATATATGTCAAACAGAGTCAAGAAATATTCGCTCCTCTGCTGGGGTTTTCTTTTTTTTTTCGAGGCGGCCGTGTCAGTCGAGGATGTTGGAACTTAAAGTGACAGAGTTGTGTCGAAGAGGCGGGGCTATAGATGCCCTTCCTCGCTCCTCCCTAATGCCTTGCAGAGAGAGAGAGGCGAGCCTCCTCGGCAGAGTTAAACAGATCAAGATGTAAACTTCTGACCTGATAAGCCCCGTTACTGCAGCAACTCCTTAGTGCAGTTTAACCTAAGGTCAGGGGTCAGGGGAGACCATCCCAACACTGTAACCCTCATTTGCATGTGTTTATTTAAAAAACTATACACCGAGCCCCGTATCACACACTTGATCCAACAGTTGACTGTTATAACACATGCTATGTCCACTTTCGGACTGACACAGGAAGGTTATAACGATGCATCATTAGGTCAGAGGTCAGAGTAACCCACTCACAGAGTAACGGTCCTGTTGGGCAGCAGGCTGGCACCCGGGGGCTCCGTCAGCTCCTCCTTGCTGCAGCTGACCCTTCTCCCCACCGCCTGGACGCCGTGCGCTTTGGAGCGCTCGTCCGTGCAGCTGCAGCCGCTGGAGGAGGCGAGCAGCCCGGGACAAGCCCGGGAGAGCCTCGGCTCGGAGGCGGAGAGCAGCAGCAGCATCAGTACCAGACTCCCCGGCGGCAGAGGGGCGCCGACGCCGGGCGCAAACATCGTCCCACGGCTGGGTCGCATCTCAGCTGCACCGCCGCCTCCGGTCATCCCATGTCTCCACCATGGAGCTCGCAGGGGGGGGGGACGGAGCGACGGTTCGCGGCTCGAATGAATGGCCAGTCCGGAGAATCCTCCTCTCAGCTCGTCATCCGGTCATTTCAGAAGGATTTCCGAGTGTCCCGTTATGTCACAGCAGTCGTGGCGCGCGTCTCCCGTTAGCCCGAACTGCGTGGACGCGTGCGCGTCAACCCGACCGTCTCCAATTCCTACAAAACAGGCGGCAGTAAATCGGACTTTTGAAAAAAGTCGGTTTTCCCAAAGAGAGACGGGGAGAAATATTTACATGAATGTAACGATACGCGGGATGGTCCGCGTTACCGTTACCTCCACTCTAAAAGTTAATCCAGAGGCTGAGATCCACGACGGGAGCGGTCGGAACCGGAGGCGCGCTGTCTGTCATCTATACGGAAAAACAAAAAAGTTCAGAAAAAGTATGCCCTGAAACCTTTTCTATTGAAAGTTCTCCTCCGCGCCCCCCCTCCCTCCCTCCCTCCCGGTTCCCGGTTCCCGGTTCCCGGAGGTCTCCTCAGACTCCAAGAGGACTTCAAATGAGAAGAAAAAAATATATCTCAGACAAGAGCTGAGCTGTTCTTCATCGGCTCCTGTGTAATTTCCAGAAATCTAGCGGTTTTGCCTTCTTGCCTCTGTCACACTCAAACACATTCAGTTACTACCCCGAGTGCGCGCTGGTCCCCGCGGTCCTAGCGCCTCCATCCCGGCCGGCCCGGCCCGGAGAGAGAGGCTCACCCACCTGAGCTCACTTCACACACCTCCATCACATTTCATGACACCGTCCAACAGGAGAGGAGTGTTACCATGGCGACAAAAACACGTTTACTGTAGCTAAACAACTAAATAGATACATGTCAGTCTGTTTTTAACATTTTGCACTTTCTCCTTTGGATTTATTTTGTATTATAAATAAAGCGATGAGTAATAATGACTCATCTTCATATAAGTGTCCTTATAAGGTCTTTAAAGAGAAAAGGCGGAAAACTGCACCACTATCTGGTACTGTTTTTTGATTTTACATCAAATATTGTTAATTAGCAACACCCAAACTCTGTCATATCAATAAGAGGCGTGTAAATAAAGAAGATGAAAGTCATCAGGACGATGAAGAGGAAGCACCCCAAAAAAGGTCCAGCGACATTTGATTTAATTTCATAGCATCCGGTGGAAGAGAGAAAAAACACATGCAAGTTTCAAATGTCTTATTTAAACACTAATATTTTATCACCCGTCTTGTGCTGCTGTCTTCTTGAGAATTTCAATCCAGAACTAAAAAAAACAAAACACAGAAGATCAAAAACTTCCTCATTGTGTTTTCTTTTTCATCTCTTGTGTGTATATGGAAAGTTCCAAAAATACTGACTGTGAGGATTTCTGTTTTAAAAATACTTTTTGATATCCGAGAGTCCTGGGAGGACGGAGACGTTGCTGCAGGTTCCAATCTGGAGAGGGTTTGAAAATATGAGGTGAACCAGGAACGCTTTTGAACACGGATCCGCTTTGGACTTGACGCGCGCGCGCCTGACGGTATAATGGCGCGCTATGTGCTCTGACCCGCACGGTGGACCCCGGGTTTGTTATTCCTGCACACGATACTGTACTCTGGAGCGGCCCCAGAAAGCCAGCGTGCTTATTGAAGGAGTGGAACAGAGGGCTGTTTATCCAAGCTGTTAAATAAGGCTTCAAGTACACCCCCCCCCCCCCTCCCCCCCCCTGACGCGACAAAGCTCCAATCTCTCATCTAAAGCACAGTTTCCATTTGACATGTCATGTCCAGAACTGCGCATTACATCAAATTGTACTCAATGGCATCCAGACGAACTTTAATGTCGTTCCAACATTTTCTCTCCATGCGCCCCAGTCCTCTCACACGCCATGCAGGCTTCTCCCTGCTCCCACATCTGGACTCTATTCCAGGTGGGTATATTGAGAAAGCGGAGAACGGAGAGAGAGAGAGCGGAAGCCGCAGAGGACTGGAAGCTCCAGAAGCGCAACGGAGATGGTTTCCATGAAAGTTACGCAAGCTTTTCGGGACAATGCGGGCGACCCTGTTTGATTCCTCTCGGGTCGGTCCCCAACAGTGAGGTTTGAGGAGAGGCGAGGCTGACTGAGCGACAAGAGAAGCTCCAGCTGCAGCGCCATCTAGTGGAGGACAGCCGGAGACCTCGGCCCGCCAGCCGGACTCCGCTGCAACCTTTATAATCCCGTTTCCACGCGCGTAATAGTTTGCAATCCACGTTAAAGCAGTCGTTAAATCTGTCACAACTAAACCACGAGTAATTTAGTTGTGCGTATTCAGGTGAGCATAAACAGTTTAAAACAGACTATTTCATATTTTTCCTGTTAAATAAACTTGTTTAATTTAAATATCCACATATTTATTGAAAGCTTTTTTGCTTCCTCATTTGTCAGTTTCTCGAAACTTCACCATTTTTATTTGAAACGTGTCGCGATGCTGCCCTCTTCCGGCCACAACCACAACTGCACAAAAACAATTCTTAAAATGTCCCATATTCTACTCTTTTTCCAGAAGTTAACGCAGTCCCCAAACATTTATGTGAACTATCTCGGCCAGTCTTTGGTCAAAATAGCAAACAGATGCTGCAGGACAGCGTCCCTCATTTCTGTCTCTAACAGATGCTGCAGGACAGCGTCCCTCATTTCTGTCTCAAACAGATGCTGCAGGACAGCGTCCCTCATTTCTGTCTCAAACAGATGCTGCAGGACAGCGTCCCTCATTTCTGTCTCAAACAGATGCTGCAGGACAGCGTCCCTCATTTCTGTCTCAAACAGATGCTGCCGGACAGCGTCCCTCATTTCTGTCTCAAACAGATGCTGCAGGACAGCGTCCCTCTTTTCTGTCTCAAATAGATGTTGCAGGACAGCGTCCTTCATTTCTGTCTCTAACAGATGCTGCAGGACAGCGTCCCTCTTTTCTGTCTCAAATAGATGCTGCAGGACAGCGTCCCTCATTTCTGTCTCAAACAGATGCTGCAGGACAGCGTCCCTCATGTCTGTCTCAAACAGATGCTGCAGGACAGCGTCCCTCATTTCTGTCTCAAACAGATGCTGCAGGACAGCGTCCCTCATTTCTGTCTCAAACAGATGCTGCAGGACAGCGTCCCTCATTTCTGTCTCTAACAGATGCTGCAGGACAGCGTCCCTCATTCCTGTCTCAAACAGATGCTGCAGGACAGCGTCCCTCATTTCTGTCTCAAACAGATGCTGCAGGACAGCGTCCCTCATTCCTGTCTCAAACAGATGCTGCAGGACAGCGTCCCTCATTTCTGTCTCAAACAGATGCTGCAGGACAGCGTCCCTCATGTCTGTCTCAGACAGATGCTGCAGGACAGCGTCCCTCGTTTCTGTCTCAAACAGATGCTGCAGGACAGTGTCCCTCATTTCTGTCTCTAACAGATGTTGCAGGACAGCGTCCCTCATTTCTGTCTCAAATAGATGCTGCAGGACAGCGTCCCTCATTTCTGTCTCAAACAGATGTTGCAGGACAGCGTCCCTCATTTCTGTCTCAAATAGATGCTGCAGGACAGCGTCCCTCATTTCTGTCTCAAACAGATGCTGCAGGACAGCGTCCCTCATGTCTGTCTCAGACAGATGCTGCAGGACAGCGTCCCTCATTTCTGTCTCAAACAGATGCTGCAGGACAGCGTCCCTCATTTCTGTCTCTAACAGATGCTGCAGGACAGCGTCCCTCGTTTCTGTCTCAAACAGATGCTGCAGGACAGCGTCCCTCATTTCTGTCTCAAACAGATGCTGCAGGACAGCGTCCCTCATTTCTGTCTCAAACAGATGCTGCAGGACAGCGTCCCTCTTTTCTGTCTCAAATAGATGTTGCAGGACAGCGTCCTTCATTTCTGTCTCTAACAGATGCTGCAGGACAGCGTCCCTCTTTTCTGTCTCAAATAGATGCTGCAGGACAGCGTCCCTCATTTCTGTCTCAAACAGATGCTGCAGGACAGCGTCCCTCATGTCTGTCTCAAACAGATGCTGCAGGACAGCGTCCCTCATTTCTGTCTCAAACAGATGCTGCAGGACAGCGTCCCTCATTTCTGTCTCAAACAGATGCTGCAGGACAGCGTCCCTCATTTCTGTCTCTAACAGATGCTGCAGGACAGCGTCCCTCATTCCTGTCTCAAACAGATGCTGCAGGACAGCGTCCCTCATTTCTGTCTCAAACAGATGCTGCAGGACAGCGTCCCTCATTCCTGTCTCAAACAGATGCTGCAGGACAGCGTCCCTCATTTCTGTCTCAAACAGATGCTGCAGGACAGCGTCCCTCATGTCTGTCTCAGACAGATGCTGCAGGACAGCGTCCCTCGTTTCTGTCTCAAACAGATGCTGCAGGACAGTGTCCCTCATTTCTGTCTCTAACAGATGTTGCAGGACAGCGTCCCTCATTTCTGTCTCAAATAGATGCTGCAGGACAGCGTCCCTCATTTCTGTCTCAAACAGATGTTGCAGGACAGCGTCCCTCATTTCTGTCTCAAATAGATGCTGCAGGACAGCGTCCCTCATTTCTGTCTCAAACAGATGCTGCAGGACAGCGTCCCTCATGTCTGTCTCAGACAGATGCTGCAGGACAGCGTCCCTCATTTCTGTCTCAAACAGATGCTGCAGGACAGCGTCCCTCATTTCTGTCTCTAACAGATGCTGCAGGACAGCGTCCCTCGTTTCTGTCTCAAACAGATGCTGCAGGACAGCGTCCCTCATTTCTGTCTCAAACAGATGCTGCAGGACAGCGTCCCTCATTTCTGTCTCAAACAGATGCTGCAGGATAGCGTCCCTCATTTCTGTCTCAAACAGATGCTGCAGGACAGCGTCCCTCATGTCTGTCTCAGACAGATGCTGCAGGACAGCGTCCCTCGTTTCTGTCTCAAACAGATGCTGCAGGAGAGCGTCCCTCATTTCTGTCTCAAACAGATGCTGCAGGACAGCGTCCCTCATTCCTGTCTCAAACAGATGCTGCAGGACAGCGTCCCTCATTTCTGTCTCAAACAGATGCTGCAGGACAGCGTCCCTCATGTCTGTCTCAGACAGATGCTGCAGGACAGCGTCCCTCGTTTCTGTCTCAAACAGATGCTGCAGGAGAGCGTCCCTCATTTCTGTCTCAAACAGATGCTGCAGGACAGCGTCCCTCATTTCTGTCTCAAACAGATGCTGCAGGACAGCGTCCCTCATTTCTGTCTCAAACAGATGCTGCAGGACAGCGTCCCTCATTTCTGTCTCAAACAGATGCTGCAGGACAGCGTCCCTCATTTCTGTCTCAAACAGATGCTGCAGGACAGCGTCCCTCATTTCTGTCTCAAACAGATGCTGCAGGACAGCGTCCCTCATTTCTGTCTCTAACAGACGCTGCAGGACAGCGTCCCTCATTTCTGTCTCAAACAGATGCTGCAGGACAGCGTCCCTCATTTCTGTCTCAAACAGATGCTGCAGGACAGCGTCCCTCATTTCTGTCTCAAACAGATGCTGCAGGACAGCGTCCCCCTTTTCTGTCTCAAACAGATGCTGCAGGACAGCGTCCCTCATTTCTGTCTCACTGTCAGAAACGCCTATGAAAATCAAACTGAAAGCTGCACGCTACCATGGCAATGGTCGGTTGGTAATGACCCGAAACGACCAAATATTAGTGCATAAACACGGGAAAAGTGATTTTTTGTTTTCCATAATATGTCCATTTTAAAGAAGACTTCAGGTGAAGGGAATGCAAAGAATGCAACACAGGAAACTGCCGTTTGCTGCAGCTTCGGTCCAGAGCTGCACGTTACCCAGTCATACACTTTTGGGAACATTACTTTGATTTAAATGAGTCTTAAAGTTAAGTTCAAATGTTCAGGTCTGACCGACGGGCCGTTTTCACCGCAGGTACAACGAACAGCTGATCGGCAGCGGGTGCGTCTCCACCTGCAGGACCTTTTGTCACGCAGCTGGGAGAAACGGCTACGGAATGAAGTCGTGCATGTAATTAACTCGTCCCGTGCACTAACGCCACGCCCTATTTTACATTGAGCATCATGATCGTACATACTAAGCCGCTTTAGTTCAGACAAAGCTTCAGGTTGTGCCATTTTATTAAATTTACACATGAAATGAGAACATCGAGTATCCGAGTACTGCTGTGACTGGACTGGAAGTGCATCATCATCATCATCACTTTTCACACTATGTCCTGTGCAGACATTACGCACTTCAGATTGTAGAATATAGTTCAATCACAAAAAAACATTCGTTTATTGGACCGATCCATCGTCTCTCGTTAAACAAATCAAGTTAACGTTTATGTATTTATTTTCTTCCACACACACACACACACACACACACACACACACACACACACACACACACACACACACACACACACACACACACACACACACACACACACACACACACACACACACACACACACACACACACACACACACACACACACACACACACACACACACACACACACACACACACACACACACACACACACACACACACACACACACGGCGAGCCGCTGGTCCCTTTGTGTCGGAGCCGGTTCTGCGGCGTTCGCGTCGAGTGTTGCTGTTGTGATAAATCTTGTGTTTCCACGGCTGGAAACCGTCAGATTGGAAGAAAAAAAAAGAACATGAACAAAACTCAAACGGATTCTGGGCCGTGTGGAAAACGAAGCCCCGATTCCCGTAGAATCATAATATTGCAAAGTGTGGTTAAATGTGATCAGAAAAGAGCACCCCGTGCCGGATGGCGTGCCCCCCCCCCCCACCGATCCCAATGTTTATAACTAAGCCGCGTGAGGCGGGGCTTCAGGTCTTCCGCGCCCGGGCCGCGGCGGGACTCATTGGTGGGGTGAGACGGCGGCTCGGGGGGGGGGAGGGCTGCCTTTCGTGCCTCTCTTTGGCGTGCTTCTCACAGTACATCTGGTCCCGGAACCAGAAGTGGCCCCTCATCTTGAGGTTCAGGCCGCAGTCCGAGCAGGTGTAGCACTCCGCGTGGCGGTAGAGGTCGTCCGCGATGCGCACCGCCACCGTGCTGCGGAGAGACGGATGCAGTCAGAAAGCGACGCCGCCGAGAACGCCATCGATCGACCGAGGGTTCTCCAACGGATAACAGGAAGAGACCTCCCTACAAAATAAAACTCCAATCTCACCACCTACGATATCCAGGTGAGCATGTACCTGGAGCTGGACTTACACAATGCTGGTGCCGCACTTCTCACAGACGTGGGTTTTTTTGACTCCGCCCACCGACGTGGCCGGTTTGGGGGCGTTCGGCGAGAATTTCCCCGGGAACCGCATGGCTGCCTCTGCAACACACACACACACGCATAAACAGCTGTGGGACACGCTTCACGTAACCGGCGGGCACACAGCAGCCGTTATCGCGTCTGGACCTTATTGGACCCGCCGTTCATCAGAACGGGGGGGATTTTGCCGCTGCCCTTAATCATAATCTCCTTTATAAAATAATCTGCTACGTAAATATTTACTTTGACTTAATTCAGGTTTGCACTTGAACACAAACAAACTCAGGTCCTCCAGGTCATTTAGCGCTTCCTGACACGCAGGAAGTGATTCCTTCCTTCTTTGGGCCAACCCCTCACCTTTCTCGTCAGCCTCCAGGACCTCCTGCAGCATCTTGAAGGTGTTGGACTGGCGAGGCGCCGTGCGGGCCTCCTTATTCTCCTGGATCATCTTGTACACCTCCGACTCCCTTTCAAACCGCTGCATGGCAAACTCAGAGCTGGAACTACTGCAAAGGGAAGAGATAAAAAAACAGAAATACGTAGATCACAGATTATCACTGTCGAGGTCTTGAGAAAATTTACTTTCATGAAAGTCCATCCATCCATTTTCTAGTAGGTGAGACGATCGTCTCACCTACGAGGCGGGGTTCACATCGCGGCGCACACTCGTACACCACGGACGATTTGGAGTCATCAATTCACCGAAATTGCGTGTTTGTGGAGGAAACCGGAGAAAACCCCACGCGGAAGAACATACAAACTCTGCACACATGGCGTAGTGGTTAGCGCTGTCGCTTCACAGCAAGGAGGTACTGGGTTCATGAAAGTCGTTGGAGATAAACACAGAGGAAGCGAAGGATGCGGCTGCAGCCGGGTTTCAGGCTTCGACCTCCCGGCACGGGGTCGAGGTCGGATGTCGCACTCAGGAAGCCAAAGAGGCGTCCGTCCTCTCAACGGGCGAGAGCACGGCGAGGAAAGTCTTCTCTAAAGCATTAACAGCGGTTACACATTTTAGAAACCCGATGACTCACCGAGAGGCCCTTCGGTCGGTCCCGTTCTTCTGCAGGGACGAAATTACGGCACGCAAGTCGTCGATCATTGACAGATCTGCACCAACAAGTCGCGTTTGCTCTGCTGCACACGGGACCGATGAAACGGGCCGACCTGTGAAGTCCCTCTGAGGCGCCGAGGTGCCATCTAGCGTCACAGCCATGCTTTTAAGTTTAGCTTTTGTAACATGGAAATTAGGATTCCCGGCCAAATGATGAAGGAGCCGTCTCGTGCACATCTCTCACCTTCAGAAGGGTCTGAGCTTCAAAGTCGCTGCCTGGACTTTAGCCTTCTGGCTCAAACAGGAGACGGCAAACAAAAAGTGACCGAAGCACATGCTCAGACACTTTCCCCTCCGCGTCACCGAACATGGTTCAAATGGAAAACAGACCTCTAAAAGAACAGCCGCCAACTTCTCCACACGCTCGGCTCCACCCTCGCTCTACTTTCCCCCTTTTCGCTTCCCCCATTTGAGTTTGCAATCTGGAAACAAATAGAAAGTCGAGGGCCAGCGGGAGGAAGACCAACCGAAGCGATGGACGAGGACGGGGACAAGTGGGAGAAGAACGATTCCAGACTAGCTGGGAGGGTTTTAGAAAAGACAGCTGATGATGCCACGCAAAAACCCAAAAGCTGAAGTCCGACCACAATTCAACAACCGCCTGATTTGAGGTACGACCTTGAAATGGAAAGACTCACCTCAAAGAGACGGAAGAAAGACGGCAACTATCGTCTCCGGTAACGCTCCCGGCGTTTCTCACGCGGCTGCATTAACGCAACGCACGCGAGGAGGAACAACGTTAGCGCACACACCTACATCTGCAGCAGAAAACCAAGAGTGACTGAAAGGTGCGCCTCTGCCCTGAAGCTCATTGGCTGCGTGACACCAAGGGGCGGGTAGATGGGAGTCGCTGAGCGTGTGACTGGTGGAGAAGAAGAAGGGGGGGGGGGCGCTTTGCAGCTCAGCAGAATGAGAGGCCTGACGGGGGGGAGACGTAAAATATTTTTGGGAAATGTTTGGATTTGACTGCAAGTTGCTGACGCATCGTATCATGAGCCAGGAGGAAAAGGGGGGGGGGGGGGGGGGGGAGTGAAATGCCGGGCAGGTGGCGGACACCATATTGCGCTTCCTGAAGGCTGAACGTTCGTCGGCTTTAAGCCGAGCATCGGCCGCAACAGAAAAGTTACGAGGAGTCTTGAAAACAACGAGACGTTCGGTCTTCAGCCGACTTCCCACGCAGAGCAAACAGGATTAAAACGATGCAGATCAAAGTCACTGGACACAATAATCCCTCCCAGGAAAGGTGGGGACGGTCGCTATTAATCATACGGAGGAGCTTCTTTAGTGTCAAAAGTCTGACGAGCTCCAGGTTCTCGTATTTTAGCTCTGAATCCGTGTGTGTTACTCCTGCTGGCCTGTAGGTGGCGATGCATCACACTTTGTTGGACGCTTTAGGCGTGTTCCTGTTCAGTTTGCAACCCCGAGCACCCGTTTTTATGGTTTAGCCTTGGGCCTCGTGATAATCATTTACTAACTGATTGATCCCGTTTATGAATACGCAGCTTTATTGATTTAGAAAGCTGCGACGGAAACATTTGCTCTCTGGCTTCAGTTGAGGCAAAGCGTCCACGAGTTCAGGAATGTCTCTTATGCATCATCGACGGATCGATACGACGATCGTTTCGTTTACCTGCGGCGGGGGGACATGGGTGCGTCCCGATCGACGGGGCTGTGAGGCGAGCAGCGTCCCGGAGGGGTCGGGGTTCTGCTGGACACGGAGTCGTTTCTGTAGTCGGAAGGAGAAAACTCCTGCAAAGAGGAAGGGGGGGGGACAAAACAAGAAGGTGAAACTTTCTGACTCGAGGAATCGATGGCGGCCGTTTAGAGCTTGAACCACGATGCAATGTTTCTGCTTCAGCGCCTCGATGAGCCGCCGTTCAGGATGTTCTAAATCTCAGGAGGACGAAGCGCGTCATGCCATCATCATCATCATCATCATCGCTTCTGACTGATATCAGAGGTTCTTTCAACTCAAGTCCCGTGTAAACACCCCGTTGTCACGGTTTCACCGCATTTGACATCTCGCGCTCTCAAATTAGTTTCCGCTGCAGGATTGGCGGCCAACATTCCTCCGCCGCGAGCCGATCGGTCTCAATCGCGGCGGCCCCACGTCGACAGCTTTCCATCCTAATCACTGCTGTGCTTCAGCCCTCCAGCCGATGGACGGCGTGGCAGCAGATGTTTGGCACCGGCGCCGGTTCTACTCCGATGGGTTCCGGATGCAGGACGGAGCTCATCGTCCCGCCTGACGGGAGAGGACTCGTGATCCAGACCCACTGGAGGCTTGCCGAAGACGAGGGCGAGACAAGTCTCTGTTAATACACCAGTTCTGACAGAAGAGGGCGCTGCAGACTTGCGCAACACAGGAAGCTCAATGCAGACAGATTTACCTTTGATTTTTTTTTGCATGTTATTTTCAGGTAGCTGCTCTGGAAGTCAGATCCGTTTGCATTGTTCATGCCGTTACTATGGAGAAGGGATTATCTGAGCGTGATCTCCTGCGAGTCAGAGCTGAACTGACCTCAGGTCAGTGTTCGCGTTAAACGCCTGGAACAAGTCACTCAAAACAGACACTTTCACCATCAGAACCCAACCCTGAACCACGACGCCGTCCACACCGACGGATCGACGGACCCGACCACGACTGCAAAAGAGGTTTTCCCTTGTTTCTACAATGTCCAGTTTGCAGGGGAAACAAAGTTCTGACTATTTTAGGTGCTGTACGCAGTCCAAGAAGACTGTAAACCAAACAGGCCGCACTCAAGAGGACAGCGTCCACAATAAAGCTGGCGTCGGCGTCGCAAGGGAGGGACGTCTCCGCCCGGCTCTCTGGACCCGGCGCCGACGCGGTGGCACAGCCAGCTCTCTGAATAATGCCTCTGTTCTCAATCGAGTCCAATTTTCCTTTTTCCTCAGCAAGCGGGCGGATTAGCGGTCCCGCCAGGAAGCCTTTACCAGAAACACTCGTCGGGACGCCTCCCAGGGTCCACTCGGAACAACCATAGGCTTGTGAGCTTACAGCTACCAGAGCATGAGAACGCACACGCATACGTGTCCTCTCCTGCTGCGATCCAATCTCAAGGGCGTGTACCTGACAGACATGCACGCTCTAGGGATTCCTTCAGGAAGTACGTGCACACGAATCCACGCCAACGCAAACCGAGTCCGTGTTTTAGAAGCGTCTGGGTACCGAACACGGATCCTTAGGGATCCGTGTGAGACTCAAGAGGAATGCAATGAAGTGAAGAAACACAAGGAGGAAGGGCGGGAACACATGGAGTGTCCAATCGGGATTGAGCTGGACCTCGGAGAAGAAAAGAACCTGTCCTGCCAGTCTTTTATGGCGGTAACCATGGCACAGCTGGCGCTGGCCTACAAGCGGGCAGCCCAAAACACCACTGCCCCATTACCCACGGCCGATCTGACAGATAGCGCTCGCCACGGCGCCGCCAACAATGGCCCCCGTGTCTCACGGGCCAACCAAACAAAGGAGGGGAATCGGCCAGCTTTGGAAGGCCTGTTATTTTGTCTAGGAGTGTGGCTCAACGACCATTGGACAGATTCAGACGACCCGGACGACTCTAGGATACGTCCCCGGGTAGAATTGGGAGCAACCTCAAACACATCTAAACTGAAAGTCTTTCGAGCCGTCTGAGAAAACAGCATTTCCTGCCAAAGGTAGGCGAGTGTTGAATGTTTCACCCCGTTTGAAGGGTGTGGCCTTCATTTGGAAAAGACATTCTCCCCGAGTCGAATAGCTATCGCTCATCGAGTGATGTCACCGGCCGTTCCGTCTCCACAACTCGGCTTTACACAAAAATAAAAGGACTCTTAATCTGTCATTAGGGCCTAAAGTGCATGCGTTCATTAGCTACATGAAAAGCAGGATAGTGCTGACAGTTTCTGAACGCCCCCCCCCCAGGGCAATCGATGAGTCATGAGGCAAACGAACGTCTTCGTAATGACGGGTCGCGTCGCAGATCTCTCTGTGGCATGATTTAAACGTTGGATGTCCAACAAACCGGCTCCAGCTCCAGCAGCATCGTCTCATTTAGCTTCAGCAGCGGGAGGACGGCTCACCTCAGGCCTCGCTCCAAAACCAAAATCACTTCGACCAAACCGCCGAAGCCAACGTTATTCTTTCGTGCATGCGAGTATACATTCTGCTGAAAACGGCATCAAAAATCGGTCTGAAGCAGCTGGAAACGGCTCCGTTCGGTATCTGCGCCGGGCCCGTTGTCATCGAGTTCTTTGCTTTTTCATTGTCTTTATGAGAAAATGGCGGTTTTGTGTTGAGCGGTTCCTTTTTGCTAACGTGGTCCCAAAAAATTATTATTCTGGGAACGTTTTGGAGTCATGTCAAATTATAGAAAATTACTTGCATTTGAAACAAATTTTTCCGAGGTTTTGATTTTGAAATATAAATTCCTGCAGGACATGTTTGATTTTTTGTTCTGCAGCAACGAAACATCTGCAGCCAAGACGACAAGTCGGGGAAGGCTGTGATGAACGTTTATTTAAATCACGCATCCACAATCCATTTCTACATTTCATTCCTGACAGGAGCTGAATGGAATTTTGCGACCCGAGAAGCAGCAAACAGAGTTTCTCAAAGCAAACGAGTGTATTTAAAGTCTACAAATCACTTTTAAAGAGTCATTTCTTTACTAAACGTCATTAGTCATACCAGCGAAATATCAAAAGCTTTTTTTCCTTCTAAGACAAAGATTTTAAAGTTCCTCAAAAGGCCCGGAGCAGTCTGACAGATTGCAATTAAACGGTTAAAAATGCAAGAAAATCACTGAAACCAAAACACGCCTCCAGCTTTTGATTGGCCACTTCAAGACAAACAAGAAGGGCAGCGGTTTCAGATCGAGGCCAATGAGAGGAGCCTTCTGTGTGGCTCCAATCAAGCCACTCTGCATCATCATCATCATCATCATCACCATCCTTGCAGCTTCAATTACAGGGCATGGACGGATCAGAGCGCCGCCTCCAGGAGATTTTATTTTGGGAAGCTCGATGCCGCCATTAGAAGCACGTTCCGACTGCCCGATCCCAAACGCTCACCAGAGACGCGACTGCCACGCGATGGAGGTACGGAGATCCCGACCCAGCGGGGTGCATCGGTGGAAGGTCCCGAGCCCGGGGGGGCAACGGTGCATTACCACGTCCACATTTGTTATATATAAAAAAATAAAAAAACACGAAGCACGGCCGACGCCGGGACATCGGTTCACAGCAACATTCCTCTCGCTAGCATTCTTGACCTTTCTCTGATCGCCTCGCGTCCCACTGGGGCCGCGTTATGAAAGCTTCCGGAGCGCGGATGTGACCGATGGCTCCCGTAGATGCGGCCTCCGGCGATAAGGCCGGTCCCTCGGCTACACTCGGGGAAGGACAGGATGCAGCTCAACGCAGCTTAGCTTAGCTTCAAAGAGTCGGGCTCGGAGATGCAGAGTGGTGACCCGTCTCCACCGTCTGCTCCCGACACAAAAAGCCTTCCATTGCATGGCAGATGGGGGGGGGGGGGGGAGGCAGCGGATATTCGTGATGCGCCCCCCCTACCCCTCCATGGCCACACACCATCAGGCAGCGCCAGATATAAACCATATGTAGAAGATTAGAGGCCAAATGAACAGCAGAGGGACGAGAGACGAACAGGAGGAGTTTGCAGTGATTCACCGTGTGTGTGTGTGTGTGTGTGTGTGGAGGTGTGTGTGTGTGTGTTTGTGTGTGTGGAGGTGTGTGTGTGTGTGTGTGTGTGTGTGTGTTCAGAGCAAGCGTTTCATTCTCAGTCCACAGTTAGCTTAGCTTACTGCAAAAAGACAGAGCGGCGAGTCGCTCGGAATAAACGTGAATGGAACGCACACGAGCAGCAAGAACTCTCGTGTGACGATGGAGCCGGTGGTCCGAGGGAGGCCCGTCGTCCACCGAGAGCCCAAAGGAGGAGAGAACCCGAGTCGGCAGCACATCAGACCCACGGAGCATCTGTAGCGCGTTACGTTTGGGTTTTAATTCACGGCTGCCTGGATGCGTCATTCGTCGTCCATCAAAACAACGTCCGCAAAGACGAGCGTAAACTCCTACAAGCCCCGGTGCGGCGCTGCTTTTAACGGCTCGTGGGGGGGGGGGGCACTTCCATGAGAGGCAGCCGGGCTCTAATGGTTAATGAGGAGAGCAGTAATTAGACAGAGCCCTTCCTGGCATGTCTCCCGGAGAGATACAGGAAGTCTGCAGCGGTGCGTCGCCGGGCGCTCTCGTTTCAGAACGAGTTGCTGTAAACACAAATCGTTTGTGGGGTCCCGGGGGGGGGGACAGAACTGCTCTTCAGCATCTACCAGATAAACAAATCTGATTTACGAGCAGCAAACACGGCCGAGGCCGTCCCCTAAAACGTGGGCGTCGTCCTGAATGAAATGGGGGGGAACAAATGCCGATCTGTCCCTTTTTGCTGGCGTGAAAACACAGAGTTGTACACGCCGCTCCCGGGACAACTACTTTTGGAATGTTGACATACTGCCCCCCCCCCCCCACCTTCGTAAACATCCAACTCCTGAAAGGGCCCATCTTTCCCGGCCGACGCTTCCCGCAAATCGTGCAGGGCCGAGCGTCGCCCGGAGTATGCCGGGGGGGGGGGGGGGGGGGGAATAAAAACTACCCCAGTTAGCTTTTCCACTCGAGGGGGAAAGACAAACAGGCGTGCTGATCAATCAGTGGCAGCGGCTACAACGCCAATGGATCCGCATGAAAGGGCCTCGCCGTGCAGGAAAACATCCGTGTGCCCCCCCCCCCCCCCCCCCCGTCCAGCCGCCAAACCAAACAGCCCCACACGTCAGGCCTGAAATAGGACATCATTCCAAACGAACGTGGAGAAGCCTTCGTTTTAATGGTGCAATGGTCGTCCCGTGTCCCGGGACGGGACGGGCTTCTAGCACGGCTCCATCTAGTGGGAATTATGAGATGTTAAAAATAAATGGAATTGCATTGGGAATTATGGAGAGTAAATAATCAAACGTTACAAAGGACATGTTTGTGATTGAGCAGCCTCTGGGGTGAGAGGGGCAGTTTGGGAATGCCAGAGAGCTCCCTGGTGTCGGTTCCGCTCCACCCCACCCCACCCCACCCCACCCCTCCCTTCACACAAGGACAGGCCTTGTGACGCGGGGGAAAAAGCAGCAGCAGTCTTCCAGAGCCTCTGCCATCACGGCCACTATTGTACGCAGGCCTTCTCTCAGGACATCCAACGCCCTGGAAAACGCGGCGTCTCGTTGCGCATCCCGGCTCCCCCCTCACTCACGGAGCCAAAACGGGGGGTGGAGAAGCCTTCCACTGATCACCTGATACAGAAGCACTCTGCACCTCTTAGGCGGAACAGAGGCCTCCATTCAGGCTCCACGCCGTAGCGTTCACTGGACAGCCAGGCCGAGAATAAGGACTCCGCTCGTTAATCACAGCGCTGCGGTGGGAAGCTCGTCACCACCTTAAAACCAGAGCCGACATCCCTCGGAGGAGAAAGGGTCAGCCAAACCCGCCCAAACTCCCGCCGACGGCTGCGTGACGGTAAATACCGAGGCCGAGGCACGGAAGCCAGATCAAGGACCGGGATGTCTCCCAGGGGAGACAAGACGCAGACGCCAACACGAGGAAGACGGAGACCGGTACGAAGGAGGAGACGCCATAATCCCACAGACATGCGAGGCCGTCCCGAGAGGACAGCGCTCCTTCCTCGGGGCTCGCTGACGAAGCTCCCCGCCACAACGCAGCGTTTTGTGGGTTTAAAAAAAATAAAGGGTTTGAGTTGAGCTCTTCTCAGGCTATTAAACAATTAACTCAGTCTCTTCCCAAAAATACTTTACTTTTGAAATGAGTTTGACAAGAAGCCCAAAAATCATTAAAAAAAAAAGAAATTAAGAAGCTCCCTCTCGACTGAGCAGGTCAGCAAAATGCTAAAATCCCCTTTAACAGCCCTCACAGCTGGAATTTGAAATGGGTCGTTCATTAAGATTCCGAGCCGGGGGGGGGGGGGGGGGGCAGAAAAGTTCACCGACTCGCTGGTGTCAAGGATTTGACACCGGACAACTTCATCTCCGGTCGGCCTACTGTCTGCCTGAGGCGTCTGAATGAGCCTCGCATATCGCACCGGAGACAGCGAGCCAGTCAGAGGGACGTCTGGAAACAGAGACAAACATAATCCCCCCCCCCCCCCCCCCCCGGCCTCAACTCGCTCGGAGACGACGTGCCGTGTGGACGTGTGGATTTGTGGACGGCCTCCTCCGGCTAGGCCGCGGCTGCGACCGACGGTGCGTCCGAATCCCATTTAGCGTGCAAACGAGACCAAGAATCCCAAACACGAAGACAAATCCGAAGGGAGGGACAGTCTCAGCCAGGGGGGACAACGGAATGTTTTCAAGTTCAGACCTCGGCATATTTATCCAACTTGATGTCCGGAGCTATGGAGGCGGCTAGAATTCCTCCCGCCATGACGGAAGGTCTCGGACGTTTTTATCTCGCAGGTTAAATCTTGGGTCCGAGACGAAGCATGAAGGCATAGCTGGAATAACTTAAGAACTTTTCCCACAACATCTTCTCTCTCTTCTCTCTTCCGCTCAATCAAGTCTCTCCAGATGCCCCGGGTCCCCCCCCCCCCCCGCTTGGATTCGTAGAAGGAATGGGAAATAAGTGCGGCATAGCATAGCGGCACGCTCACGATAACCCCGTCTGCGTTTTACCCACTTCCCATATTTCAACTCTAAACCGGGACGACCGAGTCTCCATGAAGGTTCAGGCGTCGTGTTTGTGGCAAGCCATCGCTCCTTTAATGTCAGATTCCTTCAAAGGCCGACCTTTAGACACTCCCCGCTGTAAAAGGTCAAAACCCCTCTCCGGAGCCGTTCAGGTGTGACGTTCACGGACCTTTGCAGGGCAGCTTCCGTGGCGTCGGAGAGCGACAAAGCAGAAGGGAAGGCTAAATATGTAATGCTGAGCCACAGGATAAACGATGGCCCGTAGCCGGGCCGGGGTGCAGGGGCGCGGTTGGGGGGGGCTTGGCTGGGCTGAGGAGGGAACAGAAACCGACCTGTGACGGCGGTCTGGACAGCCGTCGACTCCGATCCTCTGGAGACCATGAACGCCGCTGGATGCTGAAACAGAGAAAGGACAGTCGGGTTCAAACGATGGACGTTTCAAATATCAACACGCTGGACCGACCAATCGCGTGACAGACGGTCCAACCTCGTTGGCTATCTCGATCACAAACGGCCCTCTGTGGAGCCAGGGCTCGGTTTGTCCGCCCTGGGCTGCCGTAGAATCACGGCGGACTCCGAGGACGAGGACCTGCCGCATCACGTCGATGTAGAGACTTAAATCATTATAAATACGGTCCTTCAAGTGTGTTCGTTTGTCTCGGTGGCGTAGTGGTTAGCGCTGTCGCCTCTCGCCCACAGCGAGCTGGAGATCGGCTCCAGCAACTCCCGCGACCCGCAAAGCGGAGGAAATCAGACGGATGAATTCCCTATTCGCCGATAACAAATGGAGGAAGCGTCATCAGTCCAGACCGGGAAGAAAGTTCCACGACCGACGGCGCTCCGGGTCGCCGGAGAACGTTCTACATTCTGCCCTTTGTCATCGTGAATGCGAACGCTGGAATGTGATACGGCGTGCACATTCTTTGTTCCTGCGGTACAACCCCGCGGGTCGGCGCTCCGTCCGTTATCCCGTACCCATCGACCCCGGGCCGAGAACGCGGGCTGCAACCCTTTACGTAAGCCCGATTTGAGCAGCGAATGAACGACCTCCTGAAACAGACGCCACCGGAACCCCCGACGGCGCTGAAACCATTTCGGTTGCATCTCGTCATCGAGGCCGAATTGTCCAAATTTAAATTCAAGGGTGTCAAAAACGGAAGCCTTTAGCTTAGCCTAGCAACGACCCATTTGACCCGAGTGAGAGCCGGACGAACGGACCGACCCGGGAAGCATTTCCACGTTCTCCCTGATCACAAACGGGCTGAACTTTTCCACAGAACCCTGCGGATGCTGAGGAACGGACCGGCCGAGCTCAACAGAGCCGTGTAGGACCGTCCGGCCTGGGCACGACATTCCAAACTTTATGGCGCCCGGACGACGGTTTTGACAGCAGCTTTCTACCAGCGGCGCGGTGAAACCCGTTTGAGCCGCTACCTCTTGTTGGTCGTGGGCCGTCAGGCGCTCCTCTTTCCGTCGGGGCTGGCGGGCGGATCTGGTGAACACGGTCCCGGGGACAGGGACCCGGGGCTGGAGATGGTGTACTCTCTGTAGTTCTGGTTCTCATCCCGAACCACGATGACCGCCTCCTGCGGAACATTAGCGGATCAGTATCTGTTGAGAGTCGTCTGAGCTTTACACGACAGGATTCTCAAACGGGCGGCGGCGGGATCGGAAAGCGGTTCCGGTCGGTCAGGAAGGGAATTTCTGACCTGGAAGCGTCCCGTCAGCTGCTCAGGGGTGCCGATCCCGTTGGTCTGTCCAGGGCTGGGCGGATCGGGTCTGGAATGAGAGAAGCGTGGATCAATCGAGATGACATGATTTATGGAATCAAGGTGCCGGGTTTGAATCCCGTTGGATGTTCTCCCCGCGTCTGCGTGGGTTCTCACCGGGTTCTCCGGGTTCCTCCATCAAAAACATGCAATTTAGGTGAATTGATTACTCCAACTTGTCCGTAGTGTGTGAGTCTGTGTGGCCCTGCGATGTGTTGGCGACTCATTCGGGGTGTGCCCCGCCTCTCGCCCACAGCCAGCTGGGATCGGCTCCAGCATCTCCCGTGGCATGTGGGAAATGCGGTGGTGAATAATTTCTCAGGCATAATAAGTCTCTCACCAAACATGCCTGCCAGGACTTCAGGACAAGTGAAATCCACCAATAACCGTTTCCAGGAGCGACGTTACAGTAAATGACGAGACCGACCCGCTTCTGAAAACGGTCTCCAAATAGATCTGCTCTTTCCAACCAGTCACTTTTATTTAACTCTCTTAAACAGAGAACACATTCCGTTAGCAATTCAATCTTTGAATTAAAAAAAAAGGGGAAAATATGGGCTGTGTATGCGCCAATGCAAACAAGCTTGCTTGCCCCCCCCCCCCCCCCAACCGCACCCGGACCGGCTACAGGGCCTGATCCTGGCCGGCTTTAGGTCGAGTCCGGGGTAATGAGCCACACAGGAAGGCCTGGATGCCTGTGGTAAATCACCCAGAAACAACGCTTCTCCAGCCGGGGTAACGACTGCAATACAAGGAAGACGGGAATGGTCCGAAAGGTCCGAACGGTCCGAATGGTCCCGAACGGTCCCGAACGCTTCCCACAGGACAGGCATTACTGTCATTAGGAACGTGCTCACTTTGAGCTTCGCTTTACAGAAGAAGAATCCGCCTCGGGCGAAGCTGGAAGCTGCTTAATGGATCCAGAACCGGCTTAAACCAGCACTTGACCCGGTTTGCCGATACCCGCTGTCAGGTGTCGTCGGGCAGACCTGGAGCCGACGGATGGAAGACGTTGAGCACATTGTAAGAAAACTTTCCACCCTGAGAAACGGAATATTGTCCAACAGAACGGCCAGAATTCAAACCCACAGCGAGTATTTAAGGATGAAGCCCGCTCGGATGGCAGAGTCGGCGACACCGGAGCCGCTGGTTCTGTTTGAAATATTTTACTTTTGAAAAGGAAAAACCCCAAAAACGTTTCTATAAAATCCGTTCATGACATGAAATAAGCCAAAGTCCTCTCGTGTTCCAAAC